>NW_024465851.1:0-5897 GCF_017591425.1 Ochotona curzoniae | reverse complement strand
GTTTTTTTTTTTTCCTGAAAATCTAGTCAAGAATAAAACCTAATTTTGAGAATTTCTGATGTCTTTGTAATGATCAGTGCTGCCATCAGCACCTCCACTGTGGGAAGACAGCTTCATGAGAGGGGCCTGGCTGAAGTGTCCCAAAAGAATGAAACAAACACCAAAATATGAAACACACAAAAAAGGAATTTTTCACATACAAAAATGTTTAATGTATCCTGTCAGGATTTTCAGTTGTAATCTACAAGAAAGACAGGTAAACCATGCTTCTTCCACATTAGCAGAATCTGAATCAAAAAACTTCTGAAATAAATCATGACATTTATGATGTTTTCCAACAAATGTTGCTGATAGAATTTTATTCACTATCCAAGTACAAAAAGAATAAAGACTTAAACGTTTGCTTCCCATCATATTTAAAAGAAAAATTAAAAATGGCCACAAGCCTTCATGGAAAAGTAAATATTATATACTTTTTAAAAGAGAAAGAGAATAAGAGAAAAATCTCTTTAACTTTAGATTAAAGATGCCTTGGATGTGTCACTAAAAATAAAGCCCACAAAACAAAAATAAACAAACAAAGCACCTGGGGAAAAGAACTTAACTAAAATTTAGAATTGTTTTCTTCAAAAACACTATAAAAGAAATGCAATGCCAGGTCACAAAGTAGGAAAACAAAAACGCTGTGTCTCATAAAAGATTTCTGACCAGAATTTAAAATACATGTTAAGAAGCCACTGTTATGGAACAGCAGCCCAAGCTGTTGCCTGTGACACCAGCATGCCATATAGAATTGCTGGTTCCAGTCCCATCCAGGTCCCAGCTAATGTGCCTGGAAAAGCAGCTGACAATGGTGAATGTGCTGGGGTCCATGCCAACCATATCAGTTCATGAATGTTGCTACCCCAGCCTTATTCACTGTAACCATCTGGAGAATAAAACACCAGAAGGGGTTTCTAACCTCTCTCTCCTTTTCAAACAAATACATAAGCAAACTCAAGTATATATGGTTAAGATTCACCTTCTGCAGCTCATTAATAAGCAATGCGCTCCCAGGAATCCCACTGCTGGGTGTATTTCCATAGCACAAAGATCATTCTATCAAAGAGGGATCTGCTCCACCATGTTCACTCTAGTACCTTTCACAACAGCCAACATATGGAATCAAACAAGATATCCACCATCAGATGAGTGGAAAAGAGAAATGTTCACATACACCACTGAATATTACTTGGAATAAAAAAATGAAACCCAAGGGCCTGGCACTGAGGCACAGAGGTTTAAGTTGTAGCCTACAGCACTGCTATCCAATCCGGGCTCCTCTTCCTATCCAGCTTCCTGCTAATATGCCTGGGAGAACGGAGAAAGATGCCCCAAATTCTTGAATCCCGGTATCCACATGGCAGACCTGGAAGAAGCTACTGGCTTCAACATGGCCCAACCCCAGCCATTACAGCCACTGGGGAGTGAAGCAACAGATGGAGGACCTTCCTATCTGCTATTTCTCTCTTTCTTTCTCTCTCTCTGTAATTCTACCTTTCAAATAAATAAAAATAAATCATTTTTTTAAAAAATAAAGCCAAGTCATTTGCATCAAAATGGACTACAATTTGGGGACTACATGCTAATTAAAATAAGCCAGACACAAAGGCAAATGTCACATTTCTCCATATCTTTAAGCAAACAAACAAAACAAAACAAAAAAATCCTTGTGTACCAACACAGAAGTGATTACTAGAGGCTGAAAGGGGTTAGGGCAGGGAGAGAGGAACTTCGGATAGCAAGAACCATTCCAGAGACTGACTGAAGGAATTAGTTCTTGCTACAATAAACCACAGCAGGGTGACTACAGTTTACAATAACCAATTATATATTTTATGGACAAGTGAAGGGGAGCTCCAGTGCTCTAACCATAAAGTAATACAAGAAAGGAGGAAAAATGTTGAGCATTCTGATTTGACCAATAAATGTTATACACATGTATTGAGATGTTACATTGTGGCTTTTAAACACACGCAATTACTGTTAAAATTTTGCAGGGGGGGAGGGCGGGCAGACTATGGCAAAGTGGGTTTTGCCACTGCTTGCTAACCCAGCATCCCAAATGGGTGTCAGTTTGAGTTCCAATTATTTCACTGACAATCTAGTTCCTTACCAATGTGCCTGGGAAAGCAAATGACGATGGCCCAAGTACTTGGACACCTGCCATTCACATGGGAGATTTAGTAGGGTTGCAGTACATCAGATTTGGCCTGGCCCAGCCCTGGTAGGAAATTTGGGGAGGAAATTGGGATATGGAAGATCTCTGTCTTCCCTTTCCCTCTGTAATTCTGCCTTTCAAATAAATCTCTAGAAAAGTTCTATGGAAAAAAGAAGAAAATGAAGCCAGTGAAGAAACGACGTTAAAAAAAAAAAAGTTAGTAGATACTTGCCACAATCTATATAAACACAATCTACACAAATATCTATTCTGTGGAATATTACTCGGCCATTAAAAAGAATGAAATTATGCCATTTGCAACTAAATGGTCCCAACTAGAGACCATTATGCTCAGTGAAATAAGTCAATCCCAAAAAGACAAACACCATATGATCTCTCTAATATAAGGAAACCATCTTGCAAATTGGAATGTATAGCGATGGAGTAATGGAGACTACCATATCCAGATGTGAAGACGTAACGCTATGGGCATCGTGACTTACAAATCAAAGATGGACTCCTAATGAAAGTGCTGGACATACCTAGACAACGGGCTGACTGACTGCCTGGCATTGTCTGTACCAGCAATGTCGTGGCACACTTACATATCATCCTGACGGAATGGTAACAGATTATGAAGGAATGCACTGTTTTGACAATAATGGGGGAAATCAGTCAGGAAGTGGGAATTGGGGGTGGGGAGGGGAATCCCCAGCCAGACTCTATGGAGTTGTACCATATTCTAGCCCTGACCGCTGCAAACATTTGGGGAGTGAACCACTGGAATGCAGATCACTCTCTCTCCCTTTCTCTTTGAATTTCCCTCTCTGTAGCTATGCCTTTGAAATGAAGAAATTTTAGAATTTTTTTCTTAAAAATAGTTGGATAAACACCCATGTACCAATTAAATTTTCTGTGATAATTCAAAAAGTTCAGATTATTCGTTGTCAAGTACACACTCATACACAAAATTCCCTTGGTATGTATACACAAACAAAATATGGTTTTGTATAGCCAAAAATGTTTTCTGTAAACTACAGCTGTCCTTACTAATGCACTATACCAGATTTATCTTATAGCCAAAGTAGGCAAGGTTAAACCTAATAGATGCTTGGTAGGGGAAGGTTTTGGGGGGCTGATATTACTCATGTGCAAATAATGGTTTTCCTGATCTAAAGAGCTTCCCTCTTATGATCAAAACAAATACATGTTAGGGTAAAAATGTTTCAATTTTTTAAAAAAATAAAGCCTAAAAAAAGATCTGGTAGTTTAATATCTATATTATCCATACTTGTGGTTATTAAGCAATACATTTTTTATATGAGCAAGATAGCAACCCCACAACATCCTTAAAACATCTTTTAAGCTTCATTATCCTGAAGAGACTTTAACTATGTCAAACTGTCTGACCGGTTGGGGCAACACCACGGCACATTAGGGTTAAGCTTCCCCCTGCAGTGCTAGCATCCCATACTGATGCTGGGTAAGTCGCAGCTGCTCCACTTCTGATCCAGCTTCTCTCTCTCTCTCTTGCCACACTGCAGAGAGTTTTGCTTTAATATTTCCAATTCCTGACCCTCAATATCCTTTTCCATACTTATTTATTCTCTCTGCAAATGCTTTTTAAAAAACTATGTTTAAGGTCCTCTCTGAAAAAAAAAAAGAAGCTTTTCTGGCCTAATTCTGATACATTATTGAATAGCTTTATCGAAAATATCCAAATTTGAAAACCACACAGGAGACCTGGAAGAAGCTCCTGGCTCCTGGCTTTGGATAGGTTTAACTCTAGCCATTGCAGCCATTTGGGGAATGAAGCAGCAGATGGAAGATATTTCCATGTCTCTCTGTAAATCTGCCTTTCAAATGAAACCAAATTAAGCTTTAAAAATTGGGCCCGGTGCAGTAGCCTAGCAGCCGAAGTCCTCATCTTGCAAGGGCCGGGATCCCATATGGGCACCAGTTCTAATCCCAGCAGCCCTGCTTCCCATCTAGCTCCCTGACTGCTTGTGGCCTGGGAAAGCAGTCAAGGACAGTACAAAGCCTTGGGACCCTGCACTCAAGTGGGAGACCCAGAAGAGGCTCCTGGCTTTAGATTGGTTCAGTTCTGGCTTTTGCAGCCACTTGGGAAGTGAAACAGCAGACAGAAGACCTTTCTGTTTCTCCACCTCTCTGAATATCTGACTTTCCATTAAAAATAAATAAATCTTTAACAAAAACTATTGCATTCTAAATGGAACCAATTGGTTCCACATTCAACTTAAACTAAGTATTTTCACTCTTTCCCAAATATTTTTCCACTTACTTTCCTGATGTAATTATTTCCCTTACCCAAAGGTAAGTTCCTGTAATGGTAAGAATCAAATCCTAGCATCTGTCTCCACAGCACTCAACCCTGCATATGCAAGCACGTCACTTGTTTGCATGTTCAATACCTTTGTTTTCTTTTTGTGTTAATTCTCTACTTTCAATGTCAAATCATTAATTTTCAACTAATCAGCAGCCAGCCCTTGCTACCAATTGCTCTATTAGGAATAATCCATCACTTTTATTTCAAAGTTTATTTAGGTATTTGAAAAGCAGTGACCGGTGGGGAGAAAGAGAGAGACAAGAGACGAGAAAGAAGGTGAGAAAAAGAGAAGACAGAGACCTCCTCCGCACACTAACTCATTCCCCAGGGACCTGGACAGCTAGGGCTGGACCAAGCTGAAGCTAGGAGCCAGGAACTTCACCCTGGTCTCCCATGTGAATGAGAGGGGACAAATTAATTGGGCCATCTTGCGCTGCTTTGCCAGGTGTATTGCCCAGGAACTGGACGGAAAATGGAGCAACCAAGACAGAAAAACGCTCCCATATGGGCTATGTCACAACGCAACAACTGCACCACAACGGAGCCTTGTTTTGTACTGTATTAGCTACAAAATATCTTGTTAACCTTAGTAATATCAAATTTATAAGAAATTTCCCAATCTAGATAGTGTTAAAATATGAAAAACAGAAAATGCTGACTATGAAATATCACTGATTAGAAGAAACATCCAACATTCAGAGCTACTGAAATACAAGAAACATGCATTGTAAACTTTTAACCTTATTTTAGAGACTGAAGGTCAGACAATGTTCAAACATTTGCCCACTTCTAATAACAATTAACCAGTATGATCACATGGGTGAAAATCTAAAACTGAGGAAGAAATGCTCAGAAATAAATGATTTTATTCTCTATTAAGTAATAAATAAATGATTTTATTCTCTATTAAGTAACATATACACCTGATATATATATATATATATATATCTCAGGTATATATATCTGAAATATATGCCAATGTGCGTATATGCTTACTTATAAAACCATAGTGCATGCATTTCCCAACTTTCCTATAACTAACAGAAGGTAAAGTTCAAAAGTTCATTGTCCTCCCATGAGAATATATATATAATAATTGTTAAAATCTGAAATGCATTTGCAAGTCTTTTAGGCAGATAAATGTGTCTGTCTTTATTAGTGGCAAAGTTTTCATTTCTCAATATGTCATCAAATACTTGCATTTGTGGAAAATACAGAGAGATCAATGAAGCTCTTTACCAGGAAAGCATATGTTTAAAATTATACCAAAACAGTAGGAAACATACAATTAAATATTTTAATAGTCTATTACTTTTTGACTGGTAAGAAAATGCATTAACTCATCAAATT
>NW_024465850.1:0-5311 GCF_017591425.1 Ochotona curzoniae | reverse complement strand
CCAAAAATATTTTTTTCTTATTAATTTTCTCACTGACTCATAGGTCACAAAATAGCATCATTTGCTTGCAGAAGGTCTTGGATTTTTTCATTTTTTTCAGCGATACATTGTTCATTCAGTACTCATGCTGTTGTAAATTTTCTGTTTTTCTCTTTGTTGATTTTGTTTTATGGCTTTTCACTTAAGGAGATGTACAGTAACTGTGGTAGAGACCATCGCAGCTGTGAAGGTACAATGCAGTGTGCGTCTCTACTTCCAAACCAAACATGGACTCCCGATGAAACTGCTGAATGTATCTTGACATTAGGATGCTGGAATTTCTGCCATCGCCCATGCCTACAATATCAGGATACACTTAAATAGCACAACAACGGACTTACGACTGGTTGTGAATGACCATACTATTATAATATGTGGGCAATCAGTGGGGTAGCAGGAATTTGAGGAGGGGGAAAGAAAAATCTCAGAGCCTATAGAACTTTATCAAAGAATAAAATAATTTTTAAAAATGTGAACTTTCAATTTTTCTATTGATTGGCTTTTTTCTGATTCCTAAATCCTGATTCTCTGCCTCTGTGCATACATTAGAATCTTGAGTTGTTTGTGGAGTGTTGGCATTGTACCTGGTTGAGGACCTGGATTTGTTTACTTCCTAAAACAAGTCTCCTATTTTCTTCTGGAAGCCAGTTACTTTAATTACAGGTTAATATCCTTCCAGGTCCATTTGTTAAGCTTTGAAAAGCCTGTCTAGAGAAGCGCAAACTCTTTGGGCTGATGTAACATGGATTTGTGGGGTTTTTTTTGAACATTGTCAAGTCCAAATTATGCATAGTTCAGGCATGTAATGTGATGTTTTGATATGTGTGTGCATTGGTATAGGATTACCACAATCATGGTCATTAGCACAGTAATCATCTCCTATAGTTACTATGTCTGCTTTGTAATAGGACATTCCCTCCCTTGGCAAATTTCAAGTATATCGTACATCATTATGCGCGACAGTCATCACGCAGTGTTGGATCTCCAGAACTTACTCAACTGATAGCTCAAATATCTTGGCCAACATGAACTCATTTTCTTTGTCTTCTAGTCACTACTAAATCACTTATTCTGTTTCTCTGGAATCAGAATTTTTTATTTAGTTATATGAGTTGGAACATGCAGTAATATTTGTTTTGCCTGGTTTATTTCACTTAGCATAAAGTCCTCCAGGACTTTAATAGCTGGGTAATCCTGTGTACACATAAGTGTGTGTGTACGTATATGTACACAATTTTCAAAACATCCATCCAGCTGTCAGTGGACACTTAGGTATTGAATTACGTTGCCCATTTTAAATCATGCTGCAGTTGACATGTAAGCGCATTTATCTCTGACAGACCAATTTCCATTTCTCTAAATAAATGACTAGATTTCAGATTCCTTGTGATTCTACTTTTAACTTTTTGAGGAACATCAATGCTGTGTTTTCTCGCAACTGCCCCATTTTCCATTCTCACCAGCAATGTTCAAGGTTTCCAATTCCTCTGCCGCTTTCACAGTATTTTTTACTTACTGCTGGTTTCTTCTACAATAGTCATTCTAAGAGACCAGGTGTGCTATCTCATTGTGATTTTGATTATATGTCCCCAATTAAGAATTTGAACATCATTTCACATGCTTATGGGCAACTTTTGTCTTGAGAAAAATGTGTATTTCAGTCCTCGGGTCATTGTTTACTAATATATCTTTTCAGTTATTGAGTTATGAGTTCCTCAGTCTTCAGTATTTGCCCCTTTCTAATCTGGTCTGCAAGTATTTTTTCCTATTTTGTAGACTGTCTTTTCCTCTGCTGTTTTGCTGTGCAGAAGCTTTTTAGTTTGATGCAGGGTCAGTTGATTATTTTTTATTTTGCCTGTACTCTTAGCATTAATTAGTTCTTAAAAATTAATGATCAGGGCCCAGCACAGTGGCGCAGTGGTTAAGGTCCTCACCTTGCATGCCCAGGATCCCATATGGGCGCCGGTTCTATCCAGGCGGCCCTGCTTCCCTTCCAGCTCCCTGCCTGTGGCCCGGGAAAGCAGTCAAGGAAGGCCCAAAGCCTTGGGACCCTGCACCGGCATGGGAGACCCGGAAGAGGCTCCTGGCTTGGGGATCGGCATAGCATCGGCCATTGTGCTCACTTGGGGAGTGAATTATCGGACGGAAGATCTTCCTCTCTGTCTCTCCTCTCTGTATATCCGCTTTTCCAATAAAAAATAAAAAAATAAATCTTTAAAAAAAAATTAATGATCAACAATACCTTCCTCACAGGGTCCAATGTCATTGGAACAACAGCCAGGAGCCCTGAGCAGTCTGCAGAAACAGAAGAACAGTAAACTCCCTTCAGGACTAGGGAGAGGAGCTTTCTCTGGTCCTTACTTAGTTCCAACTTTGGATTCCCACCCTCTCTTGCAATGACCATCAGGGTCGTCCCGGAGCCCCGCCCCCCCCAAACAAAAAACAAAAAATTAGAATAGACCAAGAACAACAAGGAAAGCTTAGAACCAGACAGGAAACAGCTTGGACTCACACATACCTTACTAGGTAGGATATGAAAATAAGTTACTCCTCACTAAGGTATTGAAGATTTCTCTGCACACCCCTCCTAAAACTGTTCTGCACTTCAACTGTTGACATATGCCTTGTTAAAGTTATAAGTCAGTTTGGACTATCCTAAAATCTGCCAAATTCAGTAAAAATTATGCTTTCAATACAATGAACTGCTAAATACAAAAATGAAAATAGACATGGACAGCTGAATAGTATCCTA
The DNA here is from genome assembly GCF_017591425.1 of Ochotona curzoniae. NCBI lineage: Eukaryota > Metazoa > Chordata > Mammalia > Lagomorpha > Ochotonidae > Ochotona > Ochotona curzoniae. Next base: position 2,520 of record NW_024465850.1, on the reverse strand, counting down.
TAGCGATTTTAAGGCGGATAGAAGCCGGTTGTAAAATTGAAATGTCAATGAAGTAGTCACAGGATGTGATTAAGAACTTACATTTTCTAACATATCAGTCACTCAATACCATGTCAATTAACTCCATTATGCTGTAAACTGTTGATGTTATGTTATGGCTTTTAATTGTTCAGAACAATATTCTGCCAGCTCTACTTTTAGACAAGAGATGGTCTTCCCAAGAAACTGCTGAATTTATCTGGACAATAAGATGCTGGACTCTATGCATGGTATATGCTTGTAGTGAAAGAATTATGACTGGATTTGAACTGTACTACTGCAACAATGTGGAGGAATCCACCATGGGGAGAGGGTACAGGGTTGGGTTGGGAAAACCTCAGAGCCTATGAAAAGATGTTATAAAATGAAATGCAATAAAAAAATTAATGATCAAGAATAACGTCAAGAAACTTTTTCCCTGTAATGCAGTCTTCAATCTGTTTTTACTTGATGTTTTTACTTGATATATAATGCAAGGCAAGGGTCTGATTTCATCCCTTCGCATGGGGATACCCAATTTTCTCAAAACAATTTATTAAGGAGACAATACTTTCAGCATTTTTGTTGAGAATAAATTGAACATATCTGTGGGTTTCTTGCTTCTCTCCTTGTTTATACTAGTATTTGTGTCTGCCTTTTCTCTTTTATGCCAACCAAAAAGTGTTTTGGTCTACGATAGCTTTATAATAGAAGATACCACAAAGTGTGATGGCTCTAGCTTTCTTCTTGTTCAGGATCACATTGGCTGCTATGGCTGTTTTGGCTTCATATAAATTTTAGTACTTTTTTTCTATTTCTGTGAGAACTGTCATGGGATTTGGATAGGAATTATACTGAATTTGTGCATTGTTTTGGGTAGTATAGAAAAATCAATGCAAGTAACTATAACTGATAAAACTCTTTGCATCTGCATGGTTATGTGGTAAAAATTGGTTATCCCACTATCTTGTTGATGTTAAGTGCCGGAGCACTGTTCTTAGATGTCCCAGGTGTTCAGAGATCTCCCAACTTCCTTCATCAAAAGTCAATTTTCTCTGTGCTATGCAGATCAGATTCGTTGTTTGGTTTCAGGATGCCCTAGAATTCCTGTCCTCATTCTTGTTCCTATCCAACTCTGATATCTGCAGACTTTTCACATGCAGCATTCATAGTAAAGTAAGGCAAATGTCTCCATGAAACCTTGGGGATCTCTTTCTTTCTTAGCTTGCCTATTTCTGGTATGTTACCATAAGCATTCCAATCTCAAACTTTGTTGAAAAAGAAAGATGATCAGTGTTTGAATCACCACTCCCAGGTCCTTCAGATCCTTCAACTGGAAAGTTGAGGAGTCTACAGCAACTTTCAATTATTTTTCCTTTTGTTTAAAGAATTTTAAAAGATTTTCATATATTTATTTTTAGTTGCTTGAAACAGAGGGAGGCAGGAGAAATGATAGAATTTCCCATCTGCCTGCCCATGCTCCATATATCTGTAATAGCAGGGCAGGGGCTAGCCAAAGCCAGGAATGAGACAGGGACTGGCTGCTTGAACTGTCACCTGCTAGCTCCCAAAGAGCTCATTAGCAAGAAGCTGGATCAGAGGTAGAGCTAGGTTTCAAAATCAGGCATGGCAGTATGGAGTGTGGGTTTCATAAGTTATGTCTTAACTGTTGCACCAAATACCTGCCCCTGATAAAGAAAAATATTCATTACAGTTTTCTAATGCTAAAATAGGTAGCCTGTTGCCAGAGTTCTCACAGTATCCAGAAGTAATTGTGTTTTTTGTTTCTTTGTTTACTTATGCTTTATTTTTTAGGATTCATTTTTTTATTGGAAAGGCAGATCAGATTTGTGGAGAGGAGAGACAGATCTTCCATCTGCTGGATCACACCCCAAATAGATGTAATGGCCAAACCTGAGCTGATTTGAAGCTAGCAGCCAGGAGCTTCATCTAGTCTCCCAAGCAGGTGCAGAATCCTAAGGCTTTGGGTCATCTTCTACTGCTTTCCAAGGCCATGAGCAGGGAGCTCGGTGGGAAATGGAGCAGCCAGGATACTGACCTGAGCCCATGTGGGATCCCTGTACTTGAAGGGGGAGGATTTAGCCACTGAGCCATTGCACCTTGTTTAGCAAAGAATAAACAGAATGCCATTGTTTTTTTTTTAAAAGATTTATTTTTATTATTTTTCATTGGAAAGGCGGATATACAGAGAGGAGAGACAGAGAGGAAGATCTTCCGTCCGATGATTCACTCCAAGTGAGCACAACGGGCCGATACTATGCCGATCCGAAGCCAGGAGCCTCTTCCGGGTCTCCCACGAGGGTGCAGGGTCCCAAAGCTTTGGGCTGTCCTCGACTGCTTTCCCAGGCCACAGGCAGGGAGCTGGAAGGGAAGCAGGGCTGCGGGGATTAGAACTGGCGCCCATATGGGATCCCGGGCGTGCAAGGTGAGGACCTTTAACCACTTGCGCCACCGCGCCGGGCCCAGAATGCCATTGTTAAC
>NW_024465849.1:0-648 GCF_017591425.1 Ochotona curzoniae | reverse complement strand
AAAGATTTATTTTAGTATTTTTTTATTGGAAAGGCGGATATACAGAGAGGAGAGACAGAGAGGAAGATCTTCCGTCCGATGATTCACTCCCCAAGTGAGTGCAACGGCCGATGCTATGCTGATCTGAAGCCAGGAGCCTCTTCCGGGTCTCCCACGCAGGTGCAGGGTCCCAAGGCTTTGGGCAGTTCTTGACTGCTTTCCCGGGCCACAGGCAGGGAGCTGGATGGGAAGCGGGGCTGCTGGGATAGAACCGGCGCTTTGTTGTGGGAGGGGATGTGTATCAGAGCTAATGCCGGAGATCATTTTGGCTTACAGTTTGAAAATCGTCACATCTCCGTGGTTAGCAAACACAAGGTTCTTGGGGCTGTATACATCCGTACTTCAGTTCAGGCATGCAGGTGATGTCGTAGTTAGATATAGCCTTGGAGGCCAGCATACTTTATTTTTCAGATGAGGAAACTGCCCCCACAGGTGAGACATAACTTGTCCTACATCAAAGTCAGTGTGTGTGTGTGTCTGTGTCTCTCCAGTCACACACCCAGAAAGTCATGTTTAAGTCTTAATCGGATACCCTTTCCTTTGAGGTTTGCCATACCCTTTAATCTCTTTTAAAAATATTTGCATAGTGAACATGTATCATACATGTTA
>NW_024465848.1:0-15179 GCF_017591425.1 Ochotona curzoniae | reverse complement strand
GGGGGAAAGAAGATGGCCGACGTAGGAGGAAGGCTGTGAGGGAGTCTCCAGTGAAAGAGGGATAGAAAGTCACAGAAGCAGCAAAGAGGAACAGCAGGGAATCGCAGGGAGAGGTCCGTGAGGCTCCCTGGGACAGTGTGGAGCCAAAAAGATCCACACAACTCGGAAGAACAGCGAGAACGGAGCAGGGCAAAGGTAGAGAAACCGACATCCCACTCCAGACCTGCTGAGTCACTTTTGAAAACGGCCTGAGGAGGCGGGGAGATCGGGCGGATCCTCACAGCCCGGAGGCGGGGAGATCGGCGGCGGGAGGCCTTCGGCAGCGGTGGAGGCAGACTGCAGCGGCGGAACGTTTGGTGAGCCGGGGGGTTGACGTGGCAGCCTCCGCATTCCTAGACCCCTGCCGAGGTTTTAGCCTCTGAGAACGCGGGGCAGACAGACTGAAAATGTTGGGTTTGTGCCTTGGGAACTGCGTGCAGTGGTGTTGGTGGCAGAGGGGGCCCCGGGGGGGCGCCTCAGGTGTTCCTACACTGGGGGGGCCAGTGCGTCTCGGTGCGCAGAGGCTGCTGGCGAGGATCTGGAGTCCTCCACATCCTGCCTGGTGGAAGTGAGATAACATCAGGAAGACCCTGGTCGCCGCGCCGAGCGGCTGCGCCGAGCGGACTAGGCGGCCCCGCCTGCAGCAGCCGCCTCCACAGCGCAGGTGTCAGGTGTCAGAAGAGCTCTGCCCAGCTTTGGGAAGTGTAGTGCTGTGTGTCCCCGACACGCAGGTACCACTCCCATAGGGTGAACTGCTCACCTCTCGCCCCCCACCCTGCAGTTCTGAGCGTGGGCGTCCCACCAGGAGAGCTCTGAAAACTCCTGCATCACACTGACACGGTGCGAACCTGCCGTGAAATTATAACAGGGCGCCTGGGCCACTCCTCCGCTAAGGGCCGGTGTGAGAGAGCCACACAGGAACAGGGGCTCTGAACATCCACACACCACGAGTGGTGGATTCACTGCACAAGAGCCACGCCTGGAAAGTGCCTCACCCACAGTCCCGTGTGTGGGAGACGCACCAGGTGGGCTCTGAAAAACCTTGCAGTCCCTGACACGGAGAACGCAGGGAGAAAGCACATAAAACCTTCTAAGTCCTGCGGATTCCCGTGCAGGGGGCACACCCAGAGAGCGCCTCCATCCCTCCACGCCCTGGGGTGTCACACCTGTAGAAGAGGTGCCCAGAGTGTGCCTGGAAGCCACTGGGCCCCCAAGGTGGTGCTCTACAGCCCCGGGCCCTGAGAACGCACCAACGGTGCCTTGAAAATTACCACGCTCGACAACACCACGTCTGCAGGCTCCAATCTCTACAGGAAAGCATCTGACAGCCCCTCAACACACGGGTTCATTTGCCCCACCAGAATTCACCAACGCAATGGGAAAAACCACCAGAAAGAGCTGTGCTCCAGATGAAAGAGCCAGCACCCCACCAAACATGGGCCAAAAGCCATTATCAATATCGGCGATGCGAGATGAAGACATGGACGTGTTACCAGCAAAGGAATTGATGAAAATAATGCTAAAATTTCTCAGAGACGTGGACACAAAGCTGGAAGACTACCAGAACCGCATAATCACCGAAATACAACAAATCAAAACCAAACTGGATGCCCAAGAGAATAAGATTGAAAGCCTCATCAACAGAATAAATGCGGCAGAGGAAAGGATCTCTGAAACAGAAGACACACAAAATGAAAGTGCCCAGCGAATTAAACAGCTGGAGACAAACCTCAGCAAAACTAATAAAATGATGCAAGAGATGAAGGATTACCTTAGAAAACTGAATATTCGGATCATCGGCCTCCCTGAGGGAGTAGAAAGAGAATCTGGGATGCAAGCAGTGCTTGATGAAATTATACAGGAAAACTTCCAAAACACTTGGAACACGAATCCACCCCGCATACAGGATGGACAGAGAACTCCCAACAGACATGACCCAAAGAGATCTTCACCCAGACACACGGTGCTCAGGTTCTACTCCAATGAAGACAAAGAAGGAATCCTGAGACAAGTACGAAGTAGAGAAAAGATCACATACAGGGGAAAACCCATCAGAATCACTGCTGACTTCTCCGAAGAGACCCTACAAGCAAGGAGAGAATGGACAAAGATCTTCCAAGTCCTGAAACAAAACAACTGTCAACCAAAAATAATCTACCCAGCAAAGATCTCATTTGTATATGAGAACGAGATCAGATACTTCAATAGCAAAGAAAAACTAGAAGAATATGTCTACACAAAACCAGCTCTGCAAAGTCTCCTTAGAAATGCGCTAGTCCCGGACAAAAAGGAGGCAAATCACAAACAAAGATGGCAAATAAGAAGGTCTCCAAACTAAAAGCTGCACAAACAAGACAACTACATAGGCAACAACACACACACAACACAATCACATGGCAAGGCAAAATTGCAAACTCTCAATTTTAACTCTCAACACAAATGGTCTAAATTCACCAATCAAAAGACAGAGATTAATAGAATGGATCATCAAACAAGACCCAACCATCTGTTGCCTACAAGAAACGCATCTAACCAGAAAGGATGCAAAGAAACTGAAAGTGAAGGGATGGAAAAAGATATTTCACGCTAATGGACGAGGAAAAAAAGCTGGGGTAGCTATCCTAATTTCAGACGAGATAGATTTCATTCTAACTAACATCAAAAGAGACAGGGAAGGCCATTTTATACTGGTGAAGGGAATGATCCATCAAGAAGCAATCACCATCATTAATGTTTATGCACCGAATCTTAATGCACCTAGTTACGTAAAGCAATTACTTACAGACTTAAGGGAAGACATAGACACCCGGACAATTCTTGTGGGCGATCTCAACACACCTCTAACAACAATGGACCGGTCTACGAAACAAAAACTCAACAAAGAAACAACAGAGCTCACACAAACAATAGAACAACTGGACTTAGTAGACATATATAGAACTTTTTATCCTAAGGCCACAGACTATACATTCTTCTCAGCGGTACATGGCACCTTCTCCAGAATCGACCACATGATAGGACATAAAGCGAATCTAAACAACTTCCAAAACATTAGTATCATACCATGTACCCTCTCAGACCACCATGGGATGAAACTGGAAATCAACAACTCAAAACTCCCCAGGAAGTATAGGCACTCTTGGAAATTGAACAATATGCTATTAAACGAACATTGGGTCAGAGAAGAAATCAAAGATGAGATCAAAAAATTTATGGAAACCAATGAAAACTCTGATACAACACTCCAAAACTTGTGGGACACCGCCAAAGCAGTGCTACGAGGTAGATTCATCGCAATCGGAGCACATGTCAAGGCCCAAGAAAGACGCCAAATACAGGAACTAACCTCACACCTCCAGGATCTGGAAAAACAGCAGCAGAAGAGTCCCACGCACAATAGGAAACAAGAAATCATCAAAACAAGGGAGGAGATAAACCAAATAGAAATCAAAAAAACTATACATAAAATCAACAAATCAAAAAGTTGGTTTTTTGAGAAAATAAACAAAATAGACACTCCACTGGCCCGATTGACCAAAAAAAAACAAGAGAAAGTGAGAATCAATAGCATTAAAGATGAAAAAGGCAACATAACAACAGACACTGCAATCATTAAGAAAATAATTAGAAATTACTACAAAGAACTGTACTCCCACAAATTTGAGGACCACCAAGAAATAGAAAAGTTCTTGGACTCCCACCACGTACCAAAACTCAGTCGGAGGCAACTGCAGAATTAAATAAACCCATAACCGAGGTAGAGATTGAAACAGTCATCAAGGATCTCCCAACGAAAAAAAGCCCAGGCCCAGACGGCTTCACTACAGAATTCTACAAAACATTCCGAACAGAACTAACCCCAATCCTCTACAAGCTCTTCAAAACAATAGAGGAGGAAGCAACCCTCCCAAACTCATTCTATGAAGCCAACATCACCTTAATCCCAAAACCGGACAGAGAACCATCAGAGAAGGAAAACTACAGACCTATCTCTCTGATGAACATTGATGCTAAAATTCTCAACAAAATCCTAGCCAATAGAATTCAAAAAATCATCAGACAGATCATTCATCCGGATCAAGTAGGATTCATCCCTGGAATGCAGGGATGGTTCAACATTCGGAAATCCATAAATGTTATAAACCATATCCAAAAACTGCAAAACAAGAACCACATAATAGTTTCAATAGATGCAGAAAAAGCTTTCGACAAAATCCAACACCTCTTCATGCTAAAAACTCTAGCCAAAGTAGGCATAGATGGGAAAATCCACAACATAATTAAAGCAATTTATGAAAAACCCAACGCCAGTATCATACTGAATGGAGAAAAGCTAGAACCCTTCCCACTGAGATCTGGAACAAGACAAGGGTGCCCGCTATCACCACTGCTATTCAACATAGTCCTAGAGGTACTTGCAGAGGCCATAAGACAAGAAAAAGAAATTAAAGGCATACGTATAGGAAACGAAGAAGTCAAGCTTTCACTATATGCAGATGACATAATCCTATACATAGAAAAACCAGGAGACTCAATACAGAAACTGCTAGAACTTATACGAGAGTTTGGCAGAGTGGCAGGGTACAAAATTAACGAACGAAAATCAACAGCCATAGTGTACGCAAATAACACCAAGATGGAAGAAGATCTAACCAACAGGATACCATTCAAAATAGCAGAGAGAAGTATGAAGTACTTGGGAATAAATCTAACCAAAAGCGTAGGAGACCTATTCGAAGAAAACTACAAACTATTTAAAAAGGAAATTGAACAAGACCTCAAAAGATGGAATAACATCCCGTGCTCCTGGATAGGCAAAATCAATATCATTAAAATGTCTATACTACCACAAGCAATATACATTTTCAACGCAATTCCAATCAAATTGCCCAAAACATTCTTCACGGAACTGGATACAATGATTCAAAAGTTCATCTGGAAACACAAAAAACCACGAATAGCTAGAACCATCCTGAAAAATAAGAGGTTAGCAGGGGGAATCACAATCCCGGACCTTTGGACATACTATAGAGCAGTGGTTATCAAAACAGCCTGGTACTGGCACAAAGACAGAAAGGAAGATCAATGGAATAGAATAGAAGCACCAAAAGGGAACCCACACAAATACAGCCAATTAATCTTTGACAAAAAGACCAATGATAGCTCAAGCAAGTGGGAAGGCCTCTTTAGTAAATGTTGTTGGGACAACTGGCTGATAGCCTGTAGAAACAAAAGGATAGACCCACATCTATCACCATACACTAAGATCCAATCTACATGGATAAAAGACCTAAACCTACATCCAGAAACCTTCAAACTCTTGCAAGAAAATGTAGGAAATACACTGCAAGACCTAGGAGTAGGTTCCGACTTTCTAAGAAGGACACCAAAAGCAATAGCAGTTGAGAACAGAATAAACAAATGGGACCTCATCAAACTAAGAAGCTTCTGTACAGCAAGGGAAACAATCAACAAAGTAAAAAAGCAACCCACAGAGTGGGAGAAGATCTTTGCACACGATATAGGCGATAGGGGGCTAATTTCCAGGATATACAAAGAACTTCAAAACAACCAAAAAACCAAAACGAACAAGCCACTCAAGAAATGGGCACGGGAAATGGGCAAACATTTCACAAAGGAACAAGTCCAAATGGCAAACAAACATATGAAAAAATGTTCCAGCTCCCTAGCAATAAGGGAAATCCAAATTAAAACATCGATGAGGTACCACCTAACACCAGTAAGATTGGCCCACATAAACAAGAACACCAACGACGCTTGCTGGCGAGGATGCGGGGAAAAGGGAACCCTACTCCACTGCTGGTGGAGCTGCAAATTGGTACAGCCTTTATGGAAATCAGTCTGGAGAACACTCAAACAACTCGGAATCTGCATGCCATATGACCCAGCAATAGCACTCCTAGGAATATATCCAAAACACCTGTTTTACGACAAACCAACATGCATCCCTATGTTCATTGCAGCACAATCAGTAATTGCAAAAACATGGAAGCAACCGAAATGCCCATCAGCAGAAGATTGGATAAGAAAGCTTTGGTTCATCTACTCCATGGAATACTACTCAGCTATTAAAAAAAACAAAATGCAGTTCTTTGTGGCTAAATGGGCACAACTGGAAACTATAATGCTAAGGGAAATGAGTGAATCCCAAAAGATTAGATACCACATGTTTGCCTTGATTTAACCTGTAATTTTTTGTTTGGTTGTTTGTTATTTTTTGAACCTGTCATTGATACTGTCTCAACCCAGATGTTTCGAAGAATGGAACTCGCATTATTCTTAACATATTGTTTACCCATTACTATGTCAATTAATTCCATAATGTTGTATATTGAAACTGAGGCCTTGTTGGGGCTTTTAACCGACCGGATCTTTACTCTGTTAGACCTATCTTCAGACCATAGAAGGTCTCCCCAGGAGGCCACTGAACTTATCTGGACAATAAGACGCTGAACTTTATGCTAGGCATGTGTTTTCAAGCAATGAATCTCAACTGAACTTGAACTATGGTTATGCAACAAGGTGGAGGAATCCACCATGGGGGGAGGGGTATGGGGAGGGGTGGGGGGAATCCCCAGCGCCTATAAAACTGTACTACATAATACAGTGTAAGCAACAATAAAAAAAAAAAAAAAAAAAAAAAAAGAAAACCTTAAACATTAAAACCAAACTTAGGTGTCCAGTTGTTTCAGAATTGGGTGCATTATTTTTGTAAACAAGATTTAACTTCCCATTTTTTTCTTTGTTTTCTTTAAGTTCTTCCTTAATTGCCATTTATTCTGAGAAGCCTTCTCTGATATCCTTAACTAAAATAGCTTTTCTCTATTGAATTTTTGTAGCATCTTTCTATGCACATAAACTACATTACCTAATGGTAATGGGTGAAGTGCATTCTTAGGTAGTGGGAATACAAGATGTGAAATACTATTTCTGCTTTCCTGATAACACTATTTCATGATTGCAAGTAGGGTGAATTGACCTATCTTTTTAATGATTTGGGTTTTATTCATTTTAGCTTATTGAAGTTACAGTATTTCATTCACGTATGTGTTCCTCCCCATTCACTCTGGTTCAAAGAGCATGCTAATAAATGTCTGTTGAGTCAGCAAATCTAAAATGAGTGTTTAGTTAGGTAGGAGGTGGAAGGACAGTGCTTTAAAAGGAGACTAAATTGAAGACTTCAGGCTTGTTTGTCTATGAGGATGCTTGCACAGGCAGTTTTAACATTCCCTTAGTGCTATGGGCAAAGAAAAACAACAAAACTAACCTCGGTTGGTCAAGGCTAAGGAGCCAGGGACTGAGAGATGCTCAGTGACCTGGCGGGCAAGAGGAGCTGTGCCAGGCAGTACTGCAAGGCTCCCTGGAAGCTGGGTGCAGGGAGGGTAAGTCAGATGGTGGCATTCACCCCTCCCCAGGTTGTGAACCTTGCCTACACCAGCGAGCAGAGAAAGTATGCAATCATTTATGGTAAACTCAAAGGGAAAAGTGGGAGCAGCCACAGACTTAGAAAGAGTTGAGTTCTCATAATTCATTTCATTCTAGAAATGCTAAGCTGAAAACTTACTTTTCCCTTTTTTTTCATGAAGCTGCCACGTGGTTAACTTCTGGCATGAGGGGGCTGATTTTTTTTTTTTTTTGCCAATTTAAGGATCTTCATTGGCATCTCACTTAGAGCAATAAAGTAATGAAACATCATTCTTTATAATTATGTGAACAAGAGCTAAAGGAAAGTAGGCATGGGAGATATAAACTGTAGCTAGACTGATGTGTTTCCTTGTATTTTGCTTTACATACAATGAGATCTAGGCCTCAGGTAAAGCACTTGGTACAGTACCTGGCACAGAGCTGATGTTCAGAACGGTTAACTGTTGCAAAAGGACTCTAAATATTTGACTTCTAATACTTCTTCATTTTATGTTTTGAAAGACAAAGAGAGAATGCTTTTTTACCCACTGCTTCACCCCTTAAATGCCTGTAGCACGTAGGGATTGCCAGGTGAAGGCAGGAGCCCAGGATTCCACTGGGGCCTCCCCTGTTTGTGGCAAGGCTCAGGTACTTAAACCACCATCTCCTGCCTCCCAGAGTACATTAACAGGAGGCTGATTCAGAAGCAGGGCCAACACTTGATCCCAGACACTCCTATATGAACTGTGAGTATCCCAAGTAATGGCTTAACCCACTACACTATGATTTGAGTATTTAGACCATAGGCATTTGTTAATATAGAAAATAAGAAAACTCTTTTAGAAGTACAGAAATGAACATGAGCAAGATCGTGAAATGAAAGGGAAAATGTGACTCAGCCTCTAGATTGAGCATAGTTTTAAATAAGTGAATCTATTTTATACACTTGGTTGAAAAGGGTCATCAAGCCCAATATTTTGACAAACAGGGTAATTTTTAGTTGTTCTTTGGTTAATATAATTCCAACATTGTGCATATATTTTGCAATGCATTGGGGGGAATCTACTTCAAATTCACCTGTATGAAAAGTAAGTACTGGCAAAAATTTAAACGTGGACTTCAATTAAGTGAACGAAATGTGCTCTAAACTGAATGTCCAAGGTTGTGATATCAGGCGAAAGTGAGGTCGCATGGATTGTTGAAGGTGTGACTGCTCACAGCATACGCCAGCACAGAGCTAGACATGCCTGGTCCTGTTAGTGTATTATAGTTGGAGTTTTTCCATCACGGCAAACATTCATAATTCTCACTATTTTATCTCATTTACACTGCTGCAATTGCTTTCTCTTTGAATGATATCCATGGCCGTGATCATAGAAAGCAATGGTACAACTTAGATATCATATGGTCCGAGATTTTTTTTCAAACTAATAGTGCTAGGCCACTGTTTATTTTCTTTGATTTCTCTCTTCTCTTTTTATCTCTCTTCAATGTTTTTGGAGGTGTTTTTTTTCTAATTATTTACTTTATTGGAAAGTCAGATTCACACAAAGAAGGAGAGACAGAGAAAAAGATTTTCCATCCACTGATTCACTCCCCAAGTGGCCTCAATGGCTGGTGCTGTGCTGATCCGAAGTCAGGAGCCAGGAATTTCCTCCAGGTCTCCCATGTGGGTGCAGGGTCCCAAGGCTTTGGGCCATCCTCTTCTGCTTTTGCAGGCCACAAGTGGGGAGCTGGATGGAAAGTAGAGCAGTTGGGACATGAACCAGTGCCCATATGGAGTCTCGAAGTATTCAAGATGAGGATTTAGCTACTAGGCTATAATGCTGGGTCCTTTCTCTCTCTCTCTCTATCTCTCTGTCTGTTTTAAATAAAAATTCTCTATAGGACTCAAATTATAAGAGACAATAAAGGAACATTTATGGTTAAAGAGAGATGATCAGGAAAGCATACAGCTTTACATAGGAATTTCAATTCCCCAACAGGAATTTTTCTGGAAATTCTGTTTGTACCAAATAGCTTGAAAAAATAGCTTGAAAAACATTGGCTTTAGCTATGTGTTGTTTAAATTGTATCTGATTGGTGTATAATCTGTCCAATTGTGGTCACTTTTCACCAAACTGTATGATATTTCTTGTTCCTGTGTTTCAACTGCATTCAGTTGAGGTCTGTTAGTGGTGTCTGTGCCTGAGGTTGGGATTGGATGAATACTTCCTCGCTATCTTCCTGCTTGAGCTAGGGTGATTGGTCTCATCATGTGACTTTCTTTTGTGTCCTCAAAGCCTGATGACCTCAGCCTACGAGGTAGCTGGCTCACCCTTGTCCCCAAGTGAACATTCCAAGAGACTCAGAGAGAAGCTACCATGTCTCTAAGGATTTATCCTTGGAAATAATATATTACTAATTCCAAAATTTCTGGTTTTGCTTTAATCGTACACTAGTCTTAATACAAGGGAATAGAGGAATAGATTCTGCCTCTCAATGGAAAAATGACTTGTGTACAAGGAGAGAAAGTACTGAAACAGCCAGTCAGAGACAAGCTACCGAGAGGAAGACAAGTGGTTCATATGAGACCACGGAGCCAACAAAGACAGAACCAGGATTAGGGCCATAACACTAAACAAGAAAATCTGCCTCTTGAGACAGTCTCAACTCCAAATTCTCTCCTTCAATAGTACAAATTAAAAACCTGCTGATTGTAAACCAAGAAGGTTTAATATTCTATTAAACACGTCAATACAGCTGGCATAAATGAACCAAGAAAATAGCACAGTATAAAACCTGGTAGATAAAGTGAGGATGCCAATTATTATTTTATTAGAGAATAGCAGGAGTCCAGAAACAAACCTGGCAGAAGATGCATAAAATACCTAAGCAGGAAAATATAAAACTTACAGTAGAGTTATTTAAAAAGACCTGAATAAACAAAGAGAAACACCATGTCTGTGGATATAGATGCCAAGTATCATAGTATCCACTCTCCTAATCTTGTTTTATAAATTCTTAAGATTTCCAGCAAAAATTTAATTGGTGTTTTTCCCATTCAACAGACTTTATTAAGATAATTCTATAATGTATGTGAGAGAATAGAAAACCAAGAATAGACAGGGTATTTCTACAGAAGAATAACAGAAAAACAAATTACGGAGTGGCCACAGCTGCAACATTGCGAAATCCTGGAAATGCTTATCTTTTCATTCAAACTTGATGCCAATTTTATAAAATAAGAAATTATGATAAAAACACTTGCAAGTAAGTCATATGTGAATCATATAAAAAGAAAAGGAAATTATGGACAAAATATTTAGGATGATGCTTATCTCAGATGGGGGAAGGGAGCAGAATGAGATTTGGTTAAATGTAAGTAATTATCAAAGTGTATATTTTGCTTTGGATGATGGTCTATGGATATGACCTATATTACTAATATGCCCACTGTACGCAAGATGAAGCCAGGATGAAGGCAGGAGCTCGAAACCTAGTTGTTTTTTTTTAATACTGTGTTTGTTATCCCTAACTCTCAACCCCAATGAAAAGGTACAGTTTGATAGTAACATTTCTAACCATAGGCACGCGCATCTTATCCTGCTGTCTTACTGCATTTGAGGTAAGCATCATTTTAAATATTTTCACAATTACCTTGTTTTCATTTATATATAGCTTGTATATTAATTCATAAAGTAGTTTGTGCTTGGTCCCTATGAGGAGACTAGGAATTATGACTAATTTGATTTTGTGCACTTGTGATCCAATAGACACGCCAAAACCCTGATAATTACTGCACATTGCAGGTACGTTGCCACTTCGGTTGAGGAAGACAAGCTGATCTTTGACAAAGCTATGATTTTGCCTATCCAGGAGCACGGGATGTTATTCCATCTTTTGAGGTTTTGTTCAATTTCCTTTTTAAATAGTTTGTAGTTTTCTTCGAATAGGTCTCCTACGCTTTTGGTTAAATTTATTCCCAAATACTTCATACTTCTCTCTGCTATTTTGAATGGTATCCTGTTGGTTAGATCTTCTTCCATCTTGGTGTTATTTGCGTACACTATGGCTGTTGATTTTCGTTCATTAATTTTGTACCCCGCCACTCTGCCAAACTCTCGTATAAGTTCTAGCAGTTTCTGTATTGAGTCTCCTGGTTTTTCTATGTACAGGATTATGTCATCTGCATATAGTGAAAGCTTGACTTCTTCGTTTCCTATACGTATGCCTTTGATTTCTTTTTCTTGTCTTATGGCCTCTGCAAGTACCTCTAGGACTATGTTGAATAGCAGTGGTGATAGCGGGCACCCTTGTCTTGTTCCAGATCGCAGTGGGAAGGGTTCTAGCTTTTCTCCATTCAGTATGATACTGGCATTGGGTTTTTCATAAATTGCTTTGATTATGTTGTGGATTTTCCCATCTATGCCTACTTTGGCTAGAGTTTTTAGCATGAAGAGGTGTTGGATTTTGTCGAAAGCTTTTTCTGCATCTATTGAAACTATTATGTGGTTCTTGTTTTGCAGTTTTTGGATGTGGTTTATAACATTTATGGATTTCCGAATGTTGAACCATCCCTGCATTCCAGGGATGAATCCTACTTGATCCGGATGAATGATCTGTCTGATGATTTTTTGAATTCTATTGGCTAGGATTTTGTTGAGAATTTTAGCATCAATGTTCATCAGAGAAATAGGTCTGTAGTTTTCCTTCTCTGATGGTTCTCTGTCCGGTTTTGGGATTAAGGTGATGTTAGCTTCATAGAATGAGTTTGGGAGGATTGCTTCCTCCTCTATTGTTTTGAAGAGCTTGTAGAGGATTGGGGTTAGTTCTGTTCGGAATGTTTTGTAGAATTCTGTAGTGAAGCCGTCTGGGCCTGGGCTTTTTTTCGTTGGGAGATCTTTGATGACTGTTTCAATCTCTACCTCGGTTATGGGTTTATTTAATTCTGCAGTTGCCTCCGGACTGAGTTTTGGTAAGTGGTGGGAGTCCAAGAACTTTTCTATTTCTTGGTGGTCCTCAAATTTGTGGGAGTACAGTTCTTTGTAGTAATTTCTAATTATTTTCTTAATGATTGCAGTGTCTGTTGTTATGTTGCCTTTTTCATCTTTAATGCTATTGATTCTCACTTTCTCTAAATGGGCACAACTGGAAACTATAATGCTAAGGGAAATGAGTGAATCCCAAAAGATTAGATACCACATGTTTGCCTTGATTTAACCTGTAATTTTTTGTTTGATTGTTGGTTATTTTTTGAACCTGTCATTGATACTGTCTCAACCCAGATGTTTCGAAGAATGGAACTTGCATTATTTTTAACATATTGTCTACCCATTACTATGTCAATTAATTCCATAATGTTGTATATTGATACTGAGGCCTTGTTGGGGCTTTTAACCGACCGGATCTTTACTCTGTTAGACCTATCTTCAGACCATAGAAGGTCTCCCCAAGAGGCCACTGAACTTATCTGGACAATAAGACGCTGAACTTTATGCTAGGCATGTGTTTGCAAGTAATGAATCTCAACTGAACTTGAACTATGGTTATGCAACAAGGTGGAGGAATCCACCATGGGGGGAGGGGTATGGGAGGGGTGGGGGGGATCCCCCGCGCCTATAAAACTGTACTACATAATACAGTGTAAGGAACAATAAAAAAAAATAAATAAATAAAGAAATAAATAAATAAATTTAACACAAAAAAAAGAAAGGTAATAAAATACTTTAAAGTGAAAAAAAAAAAAAAGAAAGCATTTGAATGTGTTTGCAAGGAACGAATCTCCAGACCTCCAGAACCGCATAATCACCGAAATACAACAAATCAAAACCAAACTGGATGCCCAAGATAATAAGATTGAAAGCCTCATCAACAGAATAAATGCGGCAGAGGAAAGGATCTCTGAAACAGAAGACACACAAAATGAAAGTTCCCAGCGAATTAAACAGCTGGAGACAAACCTCAGCAAGACTAATAAAATGATGCAAGAGATGAAGGATTACCTTAGAAAATTGAATATTCGGATCATCGGCCTCCCCGAGGGAGTAGAAAGAGAATCTGGGATGCAAGCAGTGCTCGATGAAATTATACAGGAAAACTTCCAAAACACTTGGAACACGAACCCACCCCGCATACAGGATGGACAGAGAACTCCCAACAGACATGATCCAAAGAGATCTTCACCCAGACACACGGTGCTCAAGTTCTACTCCAATGAAGACAAAGAAGGAATCCTGAGACAAGTACGAAGTAGAGAAAAGATCACATACAGGGGAAAACCCATCAGGATCACTGCTGACTTCTCCGAAGAGACCCTACAAGCAAGGAGAGAATGGACAAAGATCTTCCAAGTCCTGAAACAAAACAACTGTCAACCAAAAATAATCTACCCAGCAAAGATCTCATTTGTATATGAGAACGAAATCAGATACTTCAATAGCAAAGAAAAACTAGAAGAATATGTCTACACAAAACCAGCTCTGCAAAGTCTCCTTAGAAATGCGCTAGTCCCGGACAAAAAGGAGGCAAATCACAAACAAAGTTGGCAAATAAGAAGGTCTCCAAACTAAAGGCCGCACCAACAAGACAATTACATAGGCAACAACACACACACAACACAATCACATGGCAGGGCAAAATTGCAACCTCTCAATTTTAACTCTCAACACAAATGGTCTAAATTCACCAATCAAAAGACAGAGATTAATAGAATGGATCATCAAACAAGATCCAACCATCTGTTGCCTACAAGAAACGCATCTAACCAGAAAGGATGCAAAGAAACTGAAAGTGAAGGGATGGAAAAAGATATTTCACGCCAATAGACGAGAAAAAAAAGCTGGGGTAGCTATCCTAATTTCAGACGAGATAGATTTCATTCTAACTAACATCAAAAGAGACAGGGAAGGCCATTTTATACTGGTGAAAGGAATGATCCATCAAGAAGCAATCACCATCATTAATGTTTATGCACCGAATCTTAATGCACCTACTTACGTAAAGCAATTACTTACAGACTTAAGGGAAGACATAGACACCCGGACAATTCTTGTGGGCGATCTCAACACACCTCTAACAACAATGGACCGGTCTACGAAACAAAAACTCAACAAAGAAACAACAGAGCTCACACAAACAATAGAACAACTGGACTTAGTAGACATATATAGAACTTTTTATCCTAAGGCCACAGACTATACCTTCTTCTCAGCGGTGCATGGCACCTTCTCCAGAATCGACCACATGATAGGACATAAAGCGAATCTAAACAACTTCCAAAACATTAGTATCATACCATGTACCCTCTCAGACCACCATGGGATGAAACTGGAAATCAACAACTCAAAACTCCCCAGGAAGTATAGGCACTCTTGGAAATTGAACAATATGCTATTAAACGAACAATGGGTCAGAGAAGAAATTAAAGATGAGATCAAAAAATTTATGGAAACCAATGAAAACTCTGATACAACATTCCAAAACTTGTGGGACACCGCCAAAGCAGTGCTACGAGGTAGATTCATCGCAATCGGAGCCCATGTCAAGGCCCAAGAAAGACGCCAAATACAGGAACTAACCTCACACCTCCAGGATCTGGAAAAACAGCAGCAGAAGAGTCCCACACACAATAGGAAACAAGAAATCATCAAAACAAGGGAGGAGATAAACCAAATAGAAATCAAAAAAACTATACATAAAATCAACAAATCAAAAAGTTGGTTTTTTGAGAAAAT
>NW_024465847.1:0-8183 GCF_017591425.1 Ochotona curzoniae | reverse complement strand
ACATTGAATGTTCTGCTCCAACCTCATTAAATTAAAGGGAGGGGAGGAACAACCTCTGTGAAGTGTACATTCTTAAAATCAAGGCTTTTCAACTTTAGCACTCTTTCCATTTTACAAAGCAGAATTCTTTGGTATTGTGCACTGTGGGATGTTGAATGGCATCCTTGACCTCTATCAACTAAGTACTGAGAGTTACAAACAAATGTAACTCTAGGCATTGACAAATATCCACTGCGTATTAAAATCCCCTACAACTGAAACCGTATCTTTATATAACGCTAATATCTAACAGCTTAGTTTTGGAATAAATTCACTTGTAGTTGTAAGTAGATTGTGTTTGAGGCCATTTACACGCTTAGTTTCCAAAATATGGATTTTTACGATATAAAATTCTCATCTACATAAATATTAGTTCACTGTATTAGAAGAGACTATTGCTGTTGGTTCAACTTTGAGTCAAAGCTTAAAAGCAGAGCTCAGCTGGTCAAGATTACTGATGCAAAAATGCCATACATGTGTTGGCTTCAAAAGATTTCCACATTTCATTCCAGTCAGGCAAGGACTATGGGAGAGCACGCCTGCCCCTAGGGTAAACCTAAGCCTATTTCAAGAAAATTTACCAAACACACTTCCTTCCATGAGGCTGTGCAGAATGGCATCTGAGATGACGCTTCTGCAGGAATTAGTCATTCTGCTTCCACTGTGAATTTTCTTTCATAATTGCAAAAAAATTTTTAGAGTCAAATAGTTTTGTCATTCAAACATGCACTTTTGTAAAGCCTGTGTTGTGACGATTATACATATCTTAGGAAGGAACAGGTATAAATATCATTATAAAAAAAAACTGGTTACATTTTGCCCAATGCAAATCATACAACCACCAAAGGACAAACAACATGAAATCTATCAGAGGTTGCCCAAAGTTTAACTCACACTCAGAGGAACTATGTGAACTGGAAAGTTTATGTCCCATCTAAAAACTAAGCCACTTTTGTTTTTTGACATTCTGGAAGACGCAATTTTCCAATGAAACCAGGAGTCTATATATCATAAGAAATTAGTTGTCAACTGATTCAATGTTTTAGAACTGTCACATGGTAATACAATATAGGTTAAATAAGTATATACATGCAAATTAATGTGCATGAAGAAACTTGAAAGCATGTTTGTGAAAATGACTGAATGACAGATTATTCTGCAAGAAAATTCAAGATCCAGGAAACAATCTCACAGTGCATCCAGTTAAGTTGCTGCTAGCCAGCTAGTAGAACAGATGCCATCCCAAGGCTCAGCTGCTTCACTTCTATCTCAGGTTCCTGCTAATGCATCTGGGAAGGTGGTAAATGCAGACCCAAGTGCCTGGGGCCCTGCCACTCTTATGAGAAGTAAGGAGGGGGATCATGGATCATGGTATTTATGCTAGTCCACTGGAGTGTTCATCAAAGGAGGGAAGAGGTATCATCTCTTCTGTCATTCTGCCTTTCGTGCAACTATTTGAAAAAAATTTTTAAAAATCTGAATCCACATTTTTCAAGATATACATTTTCCTTTAACTGTTAAAAGGCCCCTGAATTTTAAATAGTGTTTTTTTAATTTGAAAAGCAGGGTTCAGAGAGAATGAGATCTTCTACCCCCTAGTTCTCGCTCCAAATGGCTGCAACAGCCGAAGTAAAGCCACCTGA
Organism: Ochotona curzoniae; assembly: GCF_017591425.1. NCBI lineage: Eukaryota > Metazoa > Chordata > Mammalia > Lagomorpha > Ochotonidae > Ochotona > Ochotona curzoniae. The sequence goes on along the minus strand of NW_024465847.1, from coordinate 6,501 downwards.
AGTGAAGTTCTTCCAATTCTTCCAGGAAGCTACAGATGTCCAACGACTTAAGCCACCCTCTGCTCCTTCCCTAGGCCATAAGCCAGCAAGCAAATGGAAGCAGCATAGGAGTTGCTGGTACCATAGAAACTTCGCCTACTATACCATGGTGCCAATCCTACGCATAGATTTTCAAATGGTTAAAATGTCTATTTGAAAGGCAGAACTCAGAGAAACAGGGGGAGAGGAATTCCTGGGGTTTCCTACCGCAAGGATCATAACAGCAAAGAAGGGCCTCCTTATAGCTAGCAGCCTATAACTTCATTCAAGTCTACCCAAGTGGATTAGGAACAAACACTTGGGCCATCTCTCACTGCTGTATAAGGCTCATTAGCTGAGAGCTGAATGAGAAGTGGGGCAGCCAGGCCTTGAATAACTGGAATTTGAACTCATCCACATGGAATGCCAGCACAGTGAGCAACAGCTTAACCACCTAGGCTACATCAGTCCTCAAAAACTGATTTTTCTTAATTCAATTCTTGCATTAACTTTTCAAAGATCTTTCATTTGTGTTTGTGTATAGTTACATGCTGAGCATGGCTAAATTATTCCATATACACATATTTCTATGTATGATTTGTTTATGTGTTCATTGTTTACAAGCATATATACATACATTTGTACATATGCCCATACACATTTTCAAAGACTTTCTGCACAAAAATAACTATTGGGTTTAGCATTGTGATACAATGAATTAAGCTGGCACCTACAATGCTGACATTCATGTGAGCATCAGTTCAAGTTCAACCAGCTCATCTTCTGATCCAACTTCCTGCAAATGCACCTGGGAAAGAAGCAGAACATGGCCCAAGCAGTTGGTTACCTTCCGCTCATGCGAGAAAGCACAATGTACATCGGTTTCTGTCATCCATCTGGCGCAGCAGCAGCCACTTTGGCTATTTGTGGAATAAACTAACAGAAGGGAGATATCTCCTTGTTTCTCCTTTTAAGGTGTAACTTGTTTCTATGTAAACAAATCTTTAAAATCAACAAATGCATTTGAATTCCATTTTTCCACGAACTTTTGTTTTAAAGATTCATTTTTATTGGTAAGTCAGATATACAAAGAGGTAGAGGAACATCTTCCATCGGTTGATTCATTCCCCAAGCAGCCACTTGGCTGGAGCTTAGCTGACCCGAAGCCAGGAACCAGCAGCCTCTTCCAGATCTCCCACACGGATGCATGTCCCAATGCTTTGGGCCGTACTCTTCTGCTTTCCCAGGCCACCAGCAGGGAGCTGGATGAGAAGCAGGGCTGCCAGGGTTAGAACCGATGCGCGTATGGGATCCCAGCAGATGCAAGGTGAGGATTTTAGCCCCTAGACTACTGTGATGGGCCCTCCATGGAACTTTTGAAGTAGAACCATATTTATCTGTACACATATGCATGTATGGTTATGTTTGTTGTTTACAGGCACTTCAGAATGCTAGCTCATTACTTTGAATCTAACTATATCAACCAAGACAGAATAAAATTTACTAAGTAACAAGTGATGCAGGGAAACGGGTCTTATCAAAGGACTTTTCCTATTCAGTCTTAAGTTGCTTGTCACTAGTAATAATGACTCAAATACCACCAATGGTTGAAACTTCCATGGTAAGCTTATTTTAAGGAGTGACAAGACAGACTTAGCTGTAATTTCACAGGAGAAAACTAAGCATCAGTTAGTGAGACTTTTCCACGTCATAAATCTTGGAAATAGCAATATCGGGGCTCGAAATCAAGTCTTCTGAATGCTCATTCAGTGCCCTTTTACTGTTGAGGAATTGTCGCGCCCACGTGTCCTTTCGTCCAGCGATAAGAGGCAGACACGAGTGAAGCCTTCTGCGGTAAACTTTATTGCGCGCACCAAGATGAGGAAGAGGAAAGGGCTCCGACCCCGGCAGGCTGTTTGCTCTTATGTGCTGACTGGCCCTGCCTCTGCCGATGATAGGTCGGTGTCATGATCACGCAGGGTCCTGGGCAACCAGATTCGTCAGTCCCCAGTGTTCATGCGCCGGCCACGCCGCAGCTCACTGCGCATGCACTAGGCACCTGCGCAGTACCGCGAAAGCTACGTGACTCTCCACCAGGCACCAAGGTGTGGCTTCTCCGGCCGGCGCCATTTTGGGTGCGGCATGTGGCCAGTACATACGAATGCAGCTGGCAACAAGGAATTTCTAGGGCATTGCTTAATTTTCATTCTTAAAGAAAGCACTATTTTGGCCCCTTAGGTCCTCAAATGGAAACTGGACAAATGCTTTGTTGAAAATAAATGATGCTGTAATACATGAGCATTAGCTTCCTGGCTAGTGTTTCATATAACTGCATTGTAAACCCCCTCAGAGTTGCCATGATTTTCAAGTACATTCTTCATTGCTTCTAAATATTGGAAATTCAGTGTTGTGGCCTGTCAATCTACTTAGGCTTATGAGCTGGCTTAACTTGATTTTTTTTTTCTGCCTCCTGACAATATTGCTTAGTATTTGGTGGGCTGCATTTGACATAAGGAAATTCTACAATATGTTTTAGTCAAATAGATTGAAAGTGGCTCCAATGCCACCCCCTCTAATGTGCATAGCTCTGGCTCTTCTTTTTTGCTTTTTAACTCTAGCCACTGTGTTATCAAAGCAATTATACAGTTTATCTACACTGGAAAGCTGTCCAATTCATAAAGCCCAACATGGTATGAATCTCAGGCTTTGAAAAAAGGATGAAAAGAAGTCCTTCACTCTCCAGAGAGCTGTTTCACAGAGGCAGCAGTGCTTGCCTATCTGCCGTGTTCCTCTGTGAAGAATTCCTATTGGTAAATCAAATAGTGAATTTCTCCTCGCCTTGTCCAGTCATTTCTTGCATTTTTGTGGTCACTTTGTAAGTTAATAAATAAGAAAGCAATGCATTAAAAATCAACAAGAGAGGGGGAATTTTAGCAAGTATATCATCTCTGGCTTCAAAAATGATTTTCAGTTTTATTCTGTTCATTAACTTTTTTTCCATAGTACCACTACATGTTAATAGAGTCTGGTGTCCTAGATCTTTGTGATAGCCACTTCCTTGGTTTTATCTTCTCTGGCCCACCAACCAATTCACTACAAGATTGTGTGGCAGAAACTGCTTGCTGCCTTCTCATCCCAGTGTCTTACTTAGGAATAGAAACCTCACTTTCTTTTGGCTAGAAGTATACTCAGGTTAAAAAAAAAAAAGGCAGCATAACGAGTGCTCTATGCAACTAGAAGCAGCTATTTATTTGGCAGTCAGAGGCTAAACATTCACACAATAGAAGGAAAGAACAAAGACAGCTATCATAGGATGCTAGTTCCTCTCTCCCCTCTCTCCTGCCCCATCTAGGAGACAGTGTGTTGTCTTGAGTGTCAATTCTCATTCTTATAGATGTGAGGAATACAGCCAGATTAACTATTCAGCAAACTCACAGGTCTTTGGTGAATCTATAGAATCGCTATCTTGGACACACATTGCTTCTTCCTTTTCTCTTTTTCTGTTTAAACCATTACAATTGCAGTTGCAGAGCTATTTGAGCAGTCATGCAAAATGATAACTTTAAAAGGCAGAAACTAAGATCATCACAGTGTGAATCAGGACGTAGAACTGACCTCAATCTAAGACTTGTCTATAATTCATAGTGGTTTTATTACAACATCAAACAGTCATCTAAACAGCACCTAACACTCTGTTTGGCATGGTCATATCTACCTATCTATTTCAAAGACAGACAAATGGAAACAGAGATGAAGATGCAGACCAGCAACAAAGAGCAGACCTTCCCCAAATAGCTTCAACATCCAGGATCAGGCTATAACATAGGAAGGATCCAGAAACTCAATCTGGGTCTTCTACATGGGTTGTACGAAGTTAGGCCATCGTCCACTGCTCCCTGGCCGCAGTAGCAGGGAACTAGACAGGAAGCAGAAAAGCCAAGACTCAAATCAGCTTTCAGATACAGGATGGGAGCAACCCAGGAGGCAACTTAACCAACTGCACCAAAGTGGCATCCTGTGATATATGTTACATTATTTTAAATGTAGTAAATATTTTGTTTTCTTGACAGCCTTCCCACTAAATTGTCAGTGTGCAATAAAAAGGGGATTAGCAATATTTTTATCCACAACATGAAGATTTACACCTTACATGATGGATTCAAACATAATAAAACATATTAACCAGAATCCAATGCTGATTTCTGTTTGAGCTGTGTATGATTAGCTGGCCCATGACACTGAGCAATTGAGTCTCCAAGGACACATTCCAGTGGACACAGAAGAACTCTATTCCCATTCCTGGTCACCAATCAGCAAAACAACAACAACAAAAAATCAGCGCATTTGTGTCATTAATACATACTCATTCATTTTAATGGGCATTAAGACTGATTTATATGGCATCATTAAAGAAAAAACATTATTCCAGGTTTATAACTTCATATGAGTACTTAATGTTATGCTGCCATTCTAAAAGAATGAATGCCACTGTCCCTAGTTTAGGAAAGTTTATTTCACTGTGCAACCAGGCCGATTGGACATCATAAAAGGTGTAAGAAACATACAAGAAATCAGCTTTATCATGCTTATTCTATCACTGAAACTCAAATTGTCAGCAAATAGTAAAACTGTATCTATTTGCCTGAATTTCTAAGCACAGCCTTAAAGCTATGGTAATTCCTTTTACTAGAAATGTTCCTCTTCATTGCAATACCTCATGAAAAAAGCACACTCGTTGATTTTACCACCACACACCACACATCAAGACAGCATTAAGAAACCTCAGCTCCCTATTCCTTAACTTAAAAAAAAATAGCACTCAAGTTTTCGAATCTTCATGGTTACTTTTTTCCCCCGCAGTAGTTCCTCTCTAACTCCTGCCTGCAAATCTGCCTGCCCCCTCCTACTGTGTTTCCCCGTACCTTCACCAAGAACCATCACTGATTTTTCATAATGGAGAGGACGAACTTAAGACTCACTCACTAAAATCAGGTTTACTTCCTGGAAAATAAGAGGCAAAAAATTTTGTGGAAAGGATTCAAATGGTTAAGCTTTCAATTATTGTATGTATGGTAATGTTAACCTTAGGCAATGGTTAGTGATGTATTTGTAAGCTATTTGGTTCATCTCTGAATTGTCCTCTAATCTAAAATCTTATGAGGACAGGGTCTAACTCTGAATAGTCATCAATAAATCTTCAGTCCCTATGAATATGTATTATGTCAGATGCCCAATAATGGTAAGTAATGCAGAACAACTGGCCTACTTTTCTGGCACTGTTCTTCAGTCACTAACATCCCCTTTAAAAAGAAGTTTTATTTATTTTTTTATTGGAAAGGTGGATCACTCACCATCCAATGGCTCACTCCCCAAACAGCCATAAGGGTTGTCGCTGAGCCTATCCAAAGTCAGGAGCCAGGAGCTTCTTACAGGAGCTCTCATGCACATGCAGGGTTTTAAGGCTTGGGCCATTCATTGCTGCTTTCCTAGGCCATAAGCAGGGAGATGAATGGCAAGTGGAGCAGCTGGAACACGAACTGATGCGCATATGGCATTGCAGCACTTATAAAGTGAGGGTTTAGCCATTGAGCATCAGGCCAGGCCAATTAACATAGCTACTTGTTTTGGGGAGTAAATTAAGGCTTTGTTCAGATGTCTCATGCTGAGAAAAAACTATGCATTCAAGTCCATGCAAGAACCCAGATGCATAATCAACCCTTTATACAGACGACAGAACATTGTCAATGGCAAACACTGAGGAAGATCTGACAAGCTGAGAGCTGGTAAAGGTACAGTATTTCTTGAGTAACAGTTTTTTATAAGTTTCTATTCATGATATTTTTCTTCAGTTTATTTCTTAATTTGGTGTCTGTATTGTGGCATAGCCAGTTAAGCTGCCACCTGTGACTCTGGTGTCACATTGTCAAATCCTGGTTGATACACTTCCAATTCATCTTCCTCTTGGAGGGCTAGGAAAGCAACAAAAATATGGCCTGATACCTGAAGCCCTGCTACAAACATTAGAGTCCCATAGGAAGCTCCCGGCTTGGGCCTTGACAGCGCTGGCATAAAAGTCATTTGGTAAGTGAACTAGTAGATGGAAGATTTCTACTTCCCCCTTTCTGTATTTCTACTTAAATACATTTTAAGATTTTACAACTTTTAACATTTTGCCATATTCAGTTTATATACACAGTACACACATACACCTATAGATATTTTTTTGTTAAAAACAGGGAGATTCATCATAAAAATATGAGATTTTAGACAACTATAGAGTGAGAAAAGTAGAATTTATCGTCATGTATGTGCTATAACTCAGTGAAGACTATCAATATGCTAATATGGCAATAACATAATCATTATATATTCTACTTAAATGCATATGTGTAACTTCTTGAGAAAACATGTTGTCTAACTTATTTCACTTAGCATAATGATCTTTCTTCATACATTTTGTTGCAATCATGATCTGACCCAATG
>NW_024465846.1:0-6500 GCF_017591425.1 Ochotona curzoniae | reverse complement strand
AGGACCGCTGGACAGGGAGGCCAGGGCCCAGTACACCATCACCATCACCGTCTCTGACCTGGGCACGCCCAGGCTGCAGAGCCAGCACAACGTGACAGTGCACGTGTCCGACGTCAACGACAACGCGCCCACCTTCAGCCAGGCCCTGTACACCCTGTTCGTGCTGGAGAACAACAGCCCCGCGCTGCACATCGGCAGCGTGAGCGCCAGCGACAGGGACGCGGGCACCAACGCCCAGCTCACCTACTCGCTGCTCACACAAGACCAGGCAACGCAGCAGCCACAGGGACAGGGACAGGAGCAGGTGGACGTGGGCGCGCTGGTGGCCCTGGACGCGGCGAGCGGGCAGCTGTTCGCGCTGCGCGCGCTCGACTACGAGACCCTGCGCGCCTTCGAGTTCGGCGTGCGCGCGTCGGACGGCGGGTCTCCGGCGCTGAGCGGCGAGGCGCGCGTGCGCGTGGTGCTGCGCGACGCCAACGACCACGCGCCGCGCGTGCTGTACCCGCCGCGCAACGGCTCTGCGGCGGGCGCGTGCCCCGAGCTGGTGCCGCGCGGCGCCGAGGCGGGCTACGTGGTGAGCAAGGTGGTGGCGGTGGACGGCGACTCGGGCCGCAACGCGTGGCTGTCGTACGAGCTGCTGCAGGCCACGGAGCCCGGGCTGTTCGGCGTGTGGGCGCACAGCGGCGAGGTGCGCACGGCGCGGCCTGTGAGCGAGCGCGACGCGCCGCAGCAGCGGCTGCTGGTGCAGGTGCGCGACCACGGCGAGCCGCCGCTCTCGGCCAGCGTGGCGCTGCACGTGCTGCTGGTGGACGGCTTCTCGCAGCCCTACCTGCCGCGGCCCGACGCGCCGGCGGGGCAGGCGGGGCAGGCGGGGCAGGCGGGGCAGGCGGGGCAGGCGGGGCAGGCGGGTGTGGGGGGCGAGGCTGGGCAGGCGGAGGCGCTGACGGTGTCGCTGGTGGTGGCGCTGGCGGCGGTGTCTTCTCTGTTCTTGGCGTCTGTGTTGGCGCTGGTGGCCGCGCGGCTGTGTGGGCGCGGCGGGGCCGGGGCTGGGGCTGTGGCGGTGGGGTCAGGGTGTGGGGTGTCTGTGGCCGAGGGCCGCTTCTTCCCTGCCGGGGCTGGGTGTGGTGGTGTGGGTCCTCTGGTGGACGTGGGCGGGGCGGGGACGCTGTCGCAGAGCTACCAGTATGAGGTGTGTGTGAGTGGAGGGAGTGGGACTGGTGAGTTCAAGTTCATGAAGCCGATTATACCTAACCTCACAGCCAAGGTTACTGGCAAAGAAATAGAGGATTCTCCTCTCCACAGTGGGTTTGAGTTCAAATATGAATAATTCTACCTTGCATGTTTGTGGTGTTCGTCACACTTTTCAAGCAGCATTTGTTTTCTGAAATGTGTGTGCTTTTTAGTTGGTTTTACTTTTTCCAGATTTCTTGCATTGTGTTTTTATATTGTTTTCAAGTGGCTGTTTATATATGGCTGTGTGAGATGATAGTTTACTACCTGGGAGTTCTTTATTTGTTATATGATTGTGTTGTAATAGGCTTGCCTTGTCTTAATTACTTAAAATTTATTAATTATAGACTTAGAGAGCAAATCGCTCCCAGTCTAAGGTGTTTATTTGCCTATTTCTCCTTTTGGAAAACTGAGATGTTGACTTTTCTCGTGGTGTGTTTCAGAAGCTGCATATCGCATCCTGCCACGTTTCTATTTCCTTCTTTTGTGTCACAAGTTTCCAGTGTTATTTGAGCTTTCTCTTTATTCATGTTTTAAACGGCATGTCATCTCGTTCTCAATGCTAGCATGTAAAAGAACAGAACTAAACTGTGTATGCGAAATGAATCCAAGCACTTTTAACATCTGTACTCCATTAATTTTCCTGTCGTTATCATCGTAGTTCCTTGATATACACGACAGTTTCTTTGGTAATGTTTTCTTGCTGGTATAATAAAGTTGATTAACATGTAAAGTGAAAATTTAATGTGCTAATCTGCCTGACAGTTAATACAGATTCTCAAACCTTTTCAGTTTTTTTCTGTGTAAGAATATTGCTTGAGTGATGAAAGGATATTTACAACTTATTTTCTAGATCTAGTTGTTAAGTTTTAATATGAAGATTAGCTAAAATTCATAAGACCAGATTTGAATAATCTCATTTGTCCTACTGGGGATTATTTTAGAATTGATGACAGTATTGCTAGATAATATGTGTATATCTTGTTCAGTTTTATATTTTGATTGGTTGTCGCTAAGATAAAAAAGTAACTCTTGCGTTCCAACGAAGAAATTAACTGCTGGCACTGCAGTCACAACGCTCCTACCCTTTCAATAAAATTGCCAGTTTTTAAAGATTAAAGTAATTTATGGCCATTTTGCTAAATGAAATGTGTGTGTACTTTATATTGAACTGATTTTGCTAAAACTCTTTTTAAGATAATTTTTAAATTTTTACTTTTTATTTGATGTTTTTTGCATACTTGGACAAAAATGCTTGCCTATGAATGCCATAGAAAGGTGTGGCGAGGTTTTGGTATAGGGGAATGTGGATGTGGAAGATAACTGCCAATTTTCCTTTACTTCCCTTTTCTCCTGTTTGGGAGAGGGTGAGGAAAGGGAAGGATGCTGCTCCCAGCTGCCAAACTACATCAGTATCTGGGGACGGGGTTCATCTTAGAAACCTTAAGGTGGAGAAGAATGCTCCCGGAGTGTTGCTTAAGCAGTTGCCAGGGGTCGAAGACTGTTGGTTTCACTGCTCTAAATTTGAGAAAATCCCTCCAGTTTCCATTGGCTGGCAGAGTCCTCCTTAGTGCATCCAGTCATCCAGATACTTACTGTCAAATCTTGGTCAGGAAAGTTGTCCAACCTGTTCTGTGCTCCATCTTCTTGCATGGCATTCAATGTCCTCATAGGCCCAAATGAACTGGCCATCATATCACTCTTATTCACCTGGGCATTCTGTCCACTGCATATGCATCAGCTATTGAGAAGGCCCAGTCCCAATGCCTGTATTCCAAATTTGGACCACAAATTCTATTAATCTCCCTGTGGTTGGATTTTTAGACCAATGATCCAGTTGAGGATTCCCCCAGGAAACCACACTTGGGGTGACCCCAGATCCAACTCTTAGCCTAGTGGCTAAGATCCTCACCTTGACTGGTGAGGATCCTTATCATGTATTGGTTCTCTCACAAGTGGCTGTAATGGCCAGAGCTGAGCTGATCTAAGGCTAGGAGCCAGGAGCTTTTTCTGGGTCTCCCTTGCGGGGATAGGGTCCCATGATTTTGCACCATCCTCCATTGCCTTCCCAGGCCAGGGAGCTGGATGGGAAGTAGAGCAGCTGGGACATGAACTGGCACCTCTATGGGATGGTGGTAATTGCTGGCAGAGGATTAGCTAGTTGAGCCATTGTATCCATTTTCAAAATTAAAATCAAGAGAAGTGAAGAATTTTCTGCGGGTTATATTAGTAAGGGGCACAAAGTCTTCATCTATTTTTATCATATAATAAGAACACATCATGTAGTCACTATTAAAATTAAATAAATAAGTTAGTATGAAATTTTTTCAAATAACTGATGACACAGGGTGGGTATTTTCTAATCATAATTCTTATTAGATGTCTCAATTTTATCAAAATTTATTGAATTTTATTTTCTCTGATGATATTAACCACATGATTTGGAAGATGTTTTTCTGCTTTGTTTAGGAACTCTGGTTTCTTTTCTACCTTATTTTTTTTTTGTAATGATGGTGGCAATTTTGACATTCCTGTTGCATGTGATTAGCATTTGCTTAAATGTCCTATCATCCTTGCCTGGTTTCTAATGATTTAAGAAATATGGTCTGTCCAAATGCTGTCGTTCTGTGAGTCTGTGGGTTGTGATGCTGAAGGGATTCACTCTGACAGAACTCTGCTGAGTGGGACTGTTACCTGGGAACCACTAAATATTCTGCATTATGTGTGTCTTTATTTGATCATTTGATATTGTCCAGTTTGGAATTCTGTGATGCTCACTCTTTGGGGGCCAGGTAGGGTCACGCATATACTTTGAGTCCTAGAAATGGGAATGTTGTATAGGGAGGGATTAAATGAAAAGTTTTCCTTATTTTACCTTCTTTGTTGTTTCTTTCAGACATTGCTCTTGCACTTGGTCCTAACAGGGTCTCCAAGATCAAAGTCAGTCCCATTTAATGTCTCCAGAGAATCAAATTTCCATTTTCTATTTTAGAATTATTTTCCTGTTTCAGTAGGATGATGAGAGGAGCAGATAATTTAAATCTCCTAAATACTTACTTCCAAGGAATGGCTTTTTGTCATTAATTAACTTCATTCTCAGTATCTGGTTCCTCTCAATACTCTGCTTAAGGTGGGGTTTTGGGAATCCAGTGTTTCTTGTGCACATTTTCAGTGCAGGAACTTTAAGCATTTAAATGGACCTACTAAGTGGATTTGCTTTCTGTTCTTGAAAACATGTGTTCACATGTGCATCCTTGTCCTTTGCACATTTGTATTATTGTTTTCATCACTTTAGTATTTTAAAAGGAAGCAAAAAATTTCAATCAATCCATGAAGTTTCCAAATTGTACCTATTTGTACTGATTTTCTATTGTGTATCATGTACCCAGTTTATAATTTTAAGAATGTAATTTGTACCTAAAATGTCCATGTAGACCATTCTATATCTTTCCTCCTCCTCTTGTTTTGAGAATGCCTATGGTGGCCTCACTGATGAACACCAAACACTCTGTCATTATATGGCAGTCATGTACTTCATCTAGGATTGAAACCACCCAACATTAAAAGATGTCCCGACAGCATTAAATGAAACATGTCTTTGTGTACTTGGAGGGATATTTTAATCAGTGTTTGAAAACAAATAATCATCTTATCCCAACACATAAAGAATTTCAGAAAACTATTATGAAAGATAGTATGTATTTATAGTGAAAAACCATAAATAAAACAACGTTTGATTCTGGAAAACATTTATGGGAGTAGAATTTATTGTGCTTTTCAACAAACTGCAAAAATCTGTGTAGTCACATGGTGGCGCTGCAGGATAATATCACGGGCAAAGATTACACAGAATCACGGCCGTGACTGCATCCCCGGACACAAAGAACTGCACCGAGTGAAAGAGCCAGCCATCAAGGGCAACCTCTCAGCTAGCTGTTCAATAAGGTTAAAGTGCTTAGGCGCGAGCTTTTAGTAGACAAATCCAGGATTCTTTTCCCATCAGTTGTGAGGTGGAGCTAAGGCGTTTCTGAGGGAAGCCTTCCGGAAAGGAGCCATGGAGATTGGAAGGGCAGGGTGTCTGCGCACCAGGCAAGTCCTGCTTCTCTTTATTTCGCTGGGAATGGCTTGGGCTGGCTCAGAAACCGGGCGCTTTTCGGTGGCGGAGGAAACGCCGAGTGGAAGCTTGGTGGGCAATTTGATTAAGGATTTGGGCTTGGAGCTGGGGGAGCTGGCGTCCCGGGAGACCCAGGTGGTCTCTAATGATCGCAAACAGCCCCTGCAGCTGGACAGCAGCACCGGGGATTTGGTGCTAAGCGAGCCACTAGACCGGGAGGAGCTGTGTGGCTCCGCCGAACCCTGCGTGCTGCACTTCCAGGTGATAATGAAACATCCTCTGCAGTTCTTACGGCTTGAGCTTGAGGTCATGGATGTCAATGACCACCCTCCAGTCTTTTTAGAAAAAGAGATGCTGCTGGAGATCCCAGAGAACAGCCCCGTGGGTGCCGTGTTCTTACTGGAAAGTGCAAAGGATTTAGATGTTGGGGTCAACGCTGTAAATGGCTATGAGGTAAGCCCCAACTCTCATTTCCACGTAAAACTGAGAGTCAATCCTGACGGTGAGAAGTACCCCGAGTTGGTTCTGGACGAGGCGCTGGATTTCGAAGCGCAGCCCGAGCTCAGGCTCACCCTCACAGCGCTGGACGGCGGGGCTCCACCCCGGTCTGGGACAGCCGCGGTTCGGGTGATGGTCGTGGACATTAACGACAACGCCCCCGCATTCGAGCGCCCGTTTTATGAGGTAACAATCCCGGAGGACAGCGTTCTGGGTTCCCAGGTCGTCAGCGTGTCCGCTTGGGATTCAGACTCAGGAGCAAACGGGGAAATATCCTACACCTTCTCCCATGGCTCGGAAGATATTCGCAAGACATTTGATATTGATGGGAAATCTGGAAAAGTTACTCTGAGAGGATCCTTAGATTTTGAAACAACTCAATCCTACTCAATAATCGTTCAAGCCACAGACAGGGGCGGCCTCTTTGGAAAAGCTGCAGTACGAATTCAGGTGACAGATGTGAACGACAATGCTCCTGAGATCGCTGTGTCCTCAATAACGAGTGAAATTCTAGAAAATTCGCCTGTGACGGTAGTTATGCTTTTCAGTATTCGGGATAGAGATGAAGGGGAAAACGGGAGAACGGTGTGTTCTATCCCGGAGGACATTCCATTTGTGCTAAAATCTAACGTTGCAAATTACTATACTTTGGAGACAG
>NW_024465845.1:0-1653 GCF_017591425.1 Ochotona curzoniae | reverse complement strand
AACTCGGGGCTTGTTCTGATGCTTAAGTGGGATGCCAGCATCACAAGCAGCACTTGACCTGCTCTACCACAAAGCCAGCCCTGTAGGAGGACATTGTGACCCTAGAAGATCAGCGAGCATAGGATTACAGTTGATTGGACAATATTCGTATAACAAATACCCTTTGTATACCTGATTGGATATCATTTGTATGACAACATTTGAGTGGACAGCATGTGAATGAGAACAATTGGTAAAATATATAAAACAAAAGGATTTTTAAACAAGAGTATAGAACGTTGATGGGGTCGTTGATCAGCTCAGTGCTTTCTCCCTTAACCCACATAACCCTCAGTGTATAAAGTCTGATGCGAGTAATAAACTTCGGCTTTGAGCATCAGTCAGAGTTCATGGGTGTTATTATCGGTTCTATGCACCAAGTCCATCACTGCGGGACAGCGACCTCTGGTGCCTGGACAGGGACTTGAAAGAAGAGAAAGTGCAGTGAGATCCCCACAGAATGTGGTGAGTGGGACAATGGGCCAGAACCAGTGTAGGGCACAGTCTTTTACATCTCTTATGCAGTAATTTTTCGTGAAAATTGCAGCAAACATAACTAGGCAGCAATTACGTCCTTATTTATAACTTATTGGTGAATATAATCCTTGGTCGCCAGATGAATGGACACTAGAAACTGGATTTAAGAATTTTACTCAGGATAATGGTGAAAAGTTTGGAAGGATAGAAGCTGTTCAAGTTAGTTTTTGGATTATATGGGCTCTAATTAGAGCTGTTATGATAGTTTATACGGGAATCTTCAAGAAACTCCACTAAGAGGAGACACCCCCAAAATGTAGCTAAAATAAGTGTTTCATAGTAGGAACAAGGAAGAAAGAGAAAGGGAACCCTTCAGAGGTTCACTGAATATGAAAGGTTGGTGTAATATGGCTAAAAAAGAAACACCTCATCGTACAGATGAGGAGGATGGCAAAGAGCAGCCTGGGAGAGATTTCCCTAACGGGAGATGCCACCTTAACGTGGCTAGGAAAGAAATGGCTAATACTATAGAAGAAGAAGGTGAAAAAGAACGTGTGAGAGACCCTCCTAGATGCCACTGTAATGCAGCTAAAAGAGAACGGCCTTATGCTGCAGATGTGGAAATTAGGAAAAGAAAACTCAGGAGAGATTCTCCTAATGGAAGATGTTACCATAATGTCACTGAAAAAGAAATGAGAACTAAAAAAAGAAGAAAATTTTTAGTGTTAAACCACAGGATTTCTCTAGTGAGGTAAACAAGGATAGGATAATGGAAGAGTTAAATACCAGCCCATGCCATCTCACCCTTAAATCTGATCAAAACGTTTCCAAATGTCTGATGTTCCCCGGAGACCTCATGAATTCTCATTGCTTTTTTCAATCATACTTAGTCAAGAAAACAATCAACCTACCTATGGAAGTCTAGATGTTAATGCCATCACAGAGTTCAAAAAGACTTGCGTGTCCTATGGAACTACTTCTTCGTATGTGTGGGAATATTAATATTGGCTGGAGCCAGGGAGCAAACTGGATTGCTTATGATTTTGAAGTAATCGCAAAAACAGGACTTTCTCCTTCTCAATATTTACAATGGAAAATGTGGAGAAGCGACATGGCTAAGAAAAAACTGTTCCCTAC
>NW_024465844.1:0-2506 GCF_017591425.1 Ochotona curzoniae | reverse complement strand
CCAGCAAGTTCCAGGTCTGGGTTCTTATGTTAGATGTTCACCATGGTCTCCAGGGCCCCAGCTCCTGGTTCACCACACTCCCCATTTCTTGCTTTCCCAAGAGCGGCTTCTCCCTAGCTGCATTCCTCGGGCTGTGAGATAAAAGATAGCATTAGGTTAGTGCTGAAAAGCGGTGTTAAGGAATCCCGGAAAGAATCTAGTGCTGAGTGGTATTAGACAGGTTTTCAACTGTTAACATAACTGCTATATTTGACTTCTGTAATCACTGCCTGGCTTTGCTGTACAACAGAAAGGGACCTACCCCATCATAGGACTGAGGTCGAAGCATAGGGCTTAGTTTCACTTTACTCCAAAGCTTGCTTTCCCCAGTGTGGAAACCGCCTTGGACATTCACATGTCCACAGGTGATATGTGGCCTGTGCCCGAACGGGTTGTACATGATTGAGATGAGAACTGCTTACTGGAGTTCATGTGGCATACATGACACTGCGGGCATAAGAGCTGCCTGAAGCCAATGAGCGGGGTCCTTGTCGAGATTGCACTGGATTGGATGAGGCTTGGTCCCTAGCTTCAGCTAGCAAGAAAGTTTCTTTGCTTTTGCATTGTTGGGTGTGGAACTTGTCTGTCTGTGACTCAGGGACAATTTGGACCTAATGAGGCCTAATCTTACAAAATGGAGAATGGGGATTTGTAGGATAACTGAGCGGATATCATTTGCATGAGCATAACTGATTGGATGTCATTTGACTGGGAACTGTTGATTGGATATACAAAACAAAGATATTTTCAGACAAGGGCGTGGAAGCAATCCATGGGTTCCACAGACAGGGTTAAAGGAACAATGTGAGCTCCTCAGTGCCTCCTCCCTTACCCTATGTGATCCCGCAGTCTATAAAAGTCAGATGTTGTTCATAAACTTCAGCCATTGGCCAGCAGTCGGTAGTGCACGTGTATGATTACCAGCGCCATGCACCAAGTCAACCGCCACAGGACATCAAGCAAGTGGCGCCAGAACAAGGATGGAGGCCCAGTGGCTGAAGCTGGACACCCGGAGCTACGGGCCCCCCGGGAGCCAGCCCCACGCTCACACACCCAGCAGCCTCCAACGCGGGAGACGCCATTTCCACAGCGCAAGGGCAGGCGCGCACAGCGGCCCATGGTGCTGCAGCAGGAGAGCAGGAGCCCTGTGGCTGGAGCCACCACCAATGCTCTCACAGCTCTTCTTGCAGCCATCACCACGGGGGTTGGCCTCCCGGGCTGAGCCATCGCTGCAGCCGCCACGGGACACGGTGCGCCTGCAGCTGGTGCTCACAGAGCCCACGGACGACAGCTGCATGGAGTTGAGTTATCCACAGCTGCTGCTGCATGCACAACAAGGAAAGCTCCTTCATACAGAACACCATTTAACGACGGACACCGGGAGAGGCAAGATGTGGAAATGAACAATGGTGGGAAACTCAGAAAACGCCGCAAGGATCGGCTACAAGATTTAATTGATATTGGCTTCGGCTATGATGCAAGAGATCCCCTTATTGATAACTCGAGGCTTACGACGAGTTCGTTCCTGCCTCTCTAACAACCAGGTATGGAGGCTTTTATGTCAATACTGCCACTCTATAGTCCACAGTTTGATTTTACTTATGGCAGTTGGTATATGACTTTTGAAAGGGAATGGTCTGATTGAGCAAGAACCCAGTTCCTGCCAGGCCAATCGATGAACAAAGTCAACCTAGCCCAATAAACCACAAGTTTGCACAAGATCTGCTACTCAGAGCTCTCTTTTGATGGGCCACTTGGCACTGCAGCTCATTTGATGGTACTTCTTTTTAAAGAATCTACAGTTAGGAAGATCCAGATGGCTATTCCTCCCATTACAATGCAAAAAAAGTAGCAGTGGGAATGGATAGAGTGAATGAAAAGGAAGTTTCCCTCAAGCATAAAAGGCCTTGAGGGCAGACATAGAAGCCTCGTGGCTAAGACCTTGTCTTACACATGCTGGAATCACACATGGACACCAATCCACCTTGTGACTCCATTTCCCAACCAGTTCTCTGCTTGTGGCCAGGGAAAGCAGTTAAGGATGGCCCAAAATCTTGGTTTCCTGCAGTTGTGTGGAAGACCTGGATGAAGCTCCTGCCTCCTTCCTGGCTTTGGATCGGCTCAGTTCCAGCCGTTGTGGCTGCTTGGGGAGTGAAAAAGTAGAAGCAAGTTCTTCCTGTGCGGCCTGTTCCACCCAAATGACCCCAATGTTCAACTCACACTCAAGGCAGTGGGAGCCACTGCCCGTCTTGCTAAAGGCCCACACCAGATTTGATCCTCATGTGCACCAGTGGGAATTGCAGCCCATAAGAGAAGTGCCCACTGCTTCCCCACTGGGCTCCTCCAGATGCAGAGCTTGAACTCATTGGGTGTTCCTGCAGTCTTGCTCACAGGAACTGCCAAAATGTGTCAGCTGATGCTGAGGGGAAAACCAGCCATCCTGCACTTATTCTGGATCATGCCTATA
>NW_024465843.1:0-2896 GCF_017591425.1 Ochotona curzoniae | reverse complement strand
CACTCCAGGAGGTAGCTTTCGTTGTGCCCGCCATGAGTCAGGATCTACATGGTTGTTTTGTGTGGGTGTTCAACATGCCTGATTTCATCATCCTGGGCTCAATGGGCATTGGACGAGATGGCACCCAACTGGGTTTCCGGGACAACTGCTAGGAAAGCTGATGGTATGTGAAGTTCCTGAGGCAGGTGGAGTCGTTTTGGCACTGGAAGACCTGTGCTGCTCCTTCGGCAAGTTGCCATTCAGCAACACACTGAGATCCCTAGGTGTCACATCCACTTTCAGACATATGTGCTGCCAGAGCACTTGGTTTCCATGGTAGCTGGAAATGGCTTGGGCGCTGAACTTGTCTCTGGATGTGGACTTCTTAGCGCCTTGAGTCAGGATCTACATGGTTGTTTTGTGTGGGTGTTCAACATGCCTGATTTCATCATCCTGGGCTCAATGGGCATTGGACGAGATGGCACCCAACTGGGTTTCCGGGACAGCTGCTAGGAAAGCTGATGGTATGTGAAGTTCCTGAGGCAGGTGGAGTCGTTTTGGCACTGGAAGACCTGTGCTGCTCCTTCGGCAAGTTGCCATTCAGCAACACACTGAGATCCCTAGGTGTCACATCCACTTTCAGACATATGTGCTGCCAGAGCACTTGGTTTCCATGGTAGCTGGAAATGGCTTGGGCGCTGAACTTGTCTCTGGATGTGGACTTCTTAGCGCCTTGAGTCAGGATGTACATGGTTGTTTTGTGTGGGTGTTCAACATGCCTGATTTCATCATCCTGGGCTCAATGGGCATTGGACGAGATGGCACCCAACTGGGTTTCCGGGACAGCTGCTAGGAAAGCTGATGGTATGTGAAGTTCCTGAGGCAGGTGGAGTCGTTTTGGCACTGGAAGACCTGTGCTGCTCCTTCGGCAAGTTGCCATTCAGCAACACACTGAGATCCCTAGGTGTCACATCCACTTTCAGACATATGTGCTGCCAGAGCACTTGGTTTCCATGGTAGCTGGAAATGGCTTGGGCGCTGAACTTGTCTCTGGATGTGGACTTCTTAGCGCCTTGAGTCAGGATCTACATGGTTGTTTTGTGTGGGTGTTCAACATGCCTGATTTCATCATCCTGGGCTCAATGGGCATTGGACGAGATGGCACCCAACAGGTTTAAGGGACAGCTGCTAGGAAAGCTGATGGTATGTGAAGTTCCTGAGGCAGGTGGAGTCGTTTTGGCACTGGAAGACCTGTGCTGCTCCTTCGGCAAGTTGCCATTCAGCAACACACTGAGATCCCTAGGTGTCACATCCACTTTCAGACATATGTGCTGCCAGAGCACTTGGTTTCCATGGTAGCTGGAAATGGCTTGGGCGCTGAACTTGTCTCTGGATGTGGACTTCTTAGCGCCTTGAGTCAGGATCTACATGGTTGTTTTGTGTGGGTGTTCAACATGCCTGATTTCATCATCCTGGGCTCAATGGGCATTGGACGAGATGGCACCCAACTGGGTTTCCGGGACAGCTGCTAGGAAAGCTGATGGTATGTGAAGTTCCTGAGGCAGGTGGAGTCGTTTTGGCACTGGAAGACCTGTGCTGCTCCTTCGGCAAGTTGCCATTCAGCAACACACTGAGATCCCTAGGTGTCACATCCACTTTCAGACATATGTGCTGCCAGAGCACTTGGTTTCCATGGTAGCTGGAAATGGCTTGGGCGCTGAACTTGTCTCTGCATGTGGACTTCTTAGCGCCTTGAGTCAGGATCGACATGATTGTTTTGTGTGGGTGTTCAACATGCCTGATTTCATCATCCTGGGCTCAATGGGCATTGGACGAGATGGCACCCAACTGGGTTTCCGGGACAGCTGCTAGGAAAGCTGATGGTATGTGAAGTTCCTGAGGCATTTGGAGTCATTTTGGCACTGGAAGACCTGTGCTGCTCCTTCGGCAAGTTGCCATTCAGCAACACACTGAGATCCCTAGGTGTCACATCCACTTTCAGACATATGTGCTGCCAGAGCACTTGGTTTCCATGGTAGCTGGAAATGGCTTGGGCGCTGAACTTGTCTCTGGATGTGGACTTCTTAGCGCCTTGAGTCAGGATCGACATGATTGTTTTGTGTGGGTGTTCAACATGCCTGATTTCATCATCCTGGGCTCAATGGGCATTGGACGAGATGGCACCCAACTGGGTTTCCGGGACAGCTGCTAGGAAAGCTGATGGCATGTGAAGTTCCTGAGGCAGGTGGAGTCGTTTTGGCACTGGAAGACCTGTGCTGCTCCTTCGGCAAGTTGCCATTCAGCAACACCCTGAGATCCCTAGGTGTCACATCCACTTTCAGACATATGTGCTGCCAGAGCACTTGGTTTCCATGGTAGCTGGAAATGGCTTGGGCGCTGAACTTGTCTCTGGATGTGGACTTCTTAGCGCCTTGAGTCAGGATCTACATGGTTGTTTTGTGTGGGTGTTCAACATGCCTGATTTCATCATCCTGGGCTCAATGGGCATTGGACGAGATGGCACCCAACTGGGTTTCCGGGACAGCTGCTAGGAAAGCTGATGGTATGTGAAGTTCCTGAGGCAGGTGGAGTCGTTTTGGCACTGGAAGACCTGTGCTGCTCCTTCGGCAAGTTGCCATTCAGCAACACACTGAGATCCCTAGGTGTCACATCCACTTTCAGACATATGTGCTGCCAGAGCACTTGGTTTCCATGGTAGCTGGAAATGGCTTGGGCGCTGAACTTGTCTCTGGATGTGGACTTCTTAGCGCCTTGAGTCAGGATCTACATGGTTGTTTTGTGTGGGTGTTCAACATGCCTGATTTCATCATCCTGGGCTCAATGGGCATTGGACGAGATGGCACCCAACTGGGTTTCCGGGACAGCTGCTAGGAAAGCTGATGGTATGTGAAGTTCC
>NW_024465842.1:0-1348 GCF_017591425.1 Ochotona curzoniae | reverse complement strand
GTTTTGGCACTGGAAGACCTGTGCTGCTCCTTCGGCAAGTTGCCATTCAGCAACACACTGAGATCCCTAGGTGTCACATCCACTTTCAGACATATGTGCTGCCAGAGCACTTGGTTTCCATGGTAGCTGGAAATGGCTTGGGCGCTGAACTTGTCTCTGGATGTGGACTTCTTAGCGCCTTGAGTCAGGATGTACATGGTTGTTTTGTGTGGGTGTTCAACATGCCTGATTTCATCATCCTGGCTCAATGGGCATTGGACGAGATGGCACCCAACTGGGTTTCCGGGACAGCTGCTAGGAAAGCTGATGGCATGTGAAGTTCCTGAGGCAGGTGGAGTGGTTTTGGCACTGGAAGACCTGTGCTGCTCCTTCGGCAAGTTGCCATTCAGCAACACACTGAGATCCCTAGGTGTCACATCCACTTTCAGACATATGTGCTGCCAGAGCACTTGGTTTCCATGGTAGCTGGAAATGGCTTGGGCGCTGAACTTGTCTCTGGATGTGGACTTCTTAGCGCCTTGAGTCAGGATGTACATGGTTGTTTTGTGTGGGTGTTCAACATGCCTGATTTCATCATCCTGGGCTCAATGGGCATTGGACGAGATGGCACCCAACTGGGTTTCCGGGACAGCTGCTAGGAAAGCTGATGGCATGTGAAGTTCCTGAGGCAGGTGGAGTCGTTTTGGCACTGGAAGACCTGTGCTGCTCCTTCGGCAAGTTGCCATTCAGCAACACACTGAGATCCCTAGGTGTCACATCCACTTTCAGACATATGTGCTGCCAGAGCACTTGGTTTCCATGGTAGCTGGAAATGGCTTGGGCGCTGAACTTGTCTCTGGATGTGGACTTCTTAGCGCCTTGAGTCAGGATCGACATGGTTGTTTTGTGTGGGTGTTCAACATGCCTGATTTCATCATCCTGGGCTCAATGGGCATTGGACGAGATGGCACCCAACTGGGTTTCCGGGACAGCTGCTAGGAAAGCTGATGGCTATGTGAAGTTCCTGAGGCAGGTGGAGTGGTTTTGGCACTGGAAGACCTGTGCTGCTCCTTCGGCAAGTTGCCATTCAGCAACACACTGAGATCCCTAGGTGTCACATCCACTTTCAGACATATGTGCTGCCAGAGCACTTGGTTTCCATGGTAGCTGGAAATGGCTTGGGCGCTGAACTTGTCTCTGGATGTGGACTTCTTAGCGCCTTGAGTCAGGATGTACATGGTTGTTTTGTGTGGGTGTTCAACATGCCTGATTTCATCATCCTGGGCTCAATGGGCATTGGACGAGATGGCACCCAACTGGGTTTCCGGGACAGCTGCTAGGAAAGCTGATGGCATGTGAAGTTCCTGAG
>NW_024465841.1:0-13915 GCF_017591425.1 Ochotona curzoniae | reverse complement strand
TGAAAGTGTATGTGATCCTGGGGAACTGAGTGTGTTGGTGAATGGCAACATTCGAAATGGCCAGCACAGGTCTTCCAGTGCCAAAACGACTCCAGTTGGCTCATTCACTTCACATACCATCAGCTTGTCGAGCAAATCTAGAGGGAAACCCTGTTTGGTCACTTCTTGTCCAATGTCCATGGAGCCCAGGATGGTGCAATCAAGCATGTTGAGCACCCACACAAAACAAGGATGCAGATCCTCAGTCCAGGCGCTAACAACTCCACATCCAGAGACAAGTTCAGCGCC
Source organism: Ochotona curzoniae (assembly GCF_017591425.1). Classification (NCBI taxonomy): domain Eukaryota; kingdom Metazoa; phylum Chordata; class Mammalia; order Lagomorpha; family Ochotonidae; genus Ochotona; species Ochotona curzoniae. The sequence continues at coordinate 13,627 of NW_024465841.1, read as the reverse complement.
CAAGCCATTTTCAGCTACCATGCAACATGATGGCTCTGGCAGCACATATGCCTGAAAGTGTATGTGATGCCTGGGGAACAGAGTGTGTTGGTGAATGGCAACATTCGAATTGCCCAGCACAGGTCTTCCAGATGCAAAACGACTCCACTTGGCTCATTCACTTCACATACCATCAGCTTGTCGAGCAGATCTAGAGGGAAACCCTGTTTGGTCACTTCTTGTCCAATGTCCATGGAGCCCAGGATGATGCAATCAAGCATGTTGAGCACCCACACAAAACAAGGATGCAGATCCTCAGTCCAGGCGCTAACAACTCCACATCCAGAGACAAGTTCAGCGCCCAAGCCATTTCAGCTACCATGGAAATCTTGTGATCTGGCAGCACATATGCCTGAAAGTGTATGTGATGCCTGGGAACAGTTTGTGTTGGTGAATGGCAACATTCGAAAGGGCCAGCACAGGTCTTCCAGTGCCAAAACGACTCCACTTGGCTCATTCACTTCACATACCATCAGCTTGTCGAGCAGATCTAGAGGGAAACCCTGTTTGGTCACTTCTTGTCCAATGTCCATGGAGCCCAGGATGATGCAATCAAGCATGTTGAGCACCCACACAAAACAAGGATGCAGATCCTCAGTCCAGGCGCTAACAACTCCACATCCAGAGACAAGTTCAGCGCCCAAGCCATTTTCAGCTACCATGGAAAATGATGGCTCTGGCAGCACATATGCCTGAAAGTGTATGTGATGCCTGGGAACAGGGTGTGTTGGTGAATGGCAACATTCGAAAGGGCCAGCACAGGTCTTCCAGTGCAAAACGACTCCACTTGGCTCATTCACTTCACATACCATCAGCTTGTCGAGCAGAATCAGAGGGAAACCCTGTTTGGTCACTTCTTGTCCAATGTCCATGGAGCCCAGGATGATGCAATCAAGCATGTTGAGCACCCACACAAAACAAGGATGCAGATCCTCAGTCCAGGCGCTAACAACTCCACATCCAGAGACAAGTTCAGCGCCCAAGCCATTTTCAGCTACCATGGAACATGATGGCTCTGGCAGCACATATGCCTGAAAGTGTATGTGATGCCTGGGGAACAGTTTGTGTTGGTGAATGGCAACATTCGAAAGGGCCAGCACAGGTCTTCCAGATGCAAAATGACTCCACTTGGCTCATTCACTTCACATACCATCAGCTTTGTCGAGCAAATCTAGAGGGAAACCCTGTTTGGTCACTTCTTGTCCAATGTCCATGGAGCCCAGGATGATGCAATCAAGCATGTTGAGCACCCACACAAAACAAGGATGCAGATCCTCAGTCCAGGCGCTAACAACTCCACATCCAGAGACAAGTTCAGCGCCCAAGCCATTTTCAGCTACCATGGAGAACTAGTGATATGGCAGCACATATGCCTGAAAGTGTATGTGATGCCTGGGAACTGAGTGTGTTGGTGAATGGCAACATTCGAAAGGGCCAGCACAGGTCTTCCAGTGCCAAAACGACTCCACTTGGCTCATTCACTTCACATACCATCAGCTTGTCGAGCAGATCTAGAGGGAAACACTGTTTGGTCACTTCTTGTCCAATGTCCATGGAGCCCAGGATGATGCAATCAAGCATGTTGAGCACCCACACAAAACAAGGATGCAGATCCTCAGTCCAGGCGCTAACAACTCCACATCCAGAGACAAGTTCAGCGCCCAAGCCATTTTCAGCTACCATGAATCATGATGGCTCTGGCAGCACATATGCCTGAAAGTGTATGTGATGCCTGGGGAACGGAGTTGTGTTGGTGAATGGCAACATTCGAACTAGGCAGCAGAAGCCTCCAAGTGTCAAAACGACTCCACTTGGCTCATTCACTTCACATACCATCAGCTTGTCGAGCAAATCTAGAGGGAAACCCTGTTTGGTCACTTCTTGTCCAATGTCCATGGAGCCCAGGATGATGCAATCAAGCATGTTGAGCACCCACACAAAACAAGGATGCAGATCCTCAGTCCAGGCGCTAACAACTCCACATCCAGAGACAAGTTCAGCGCCCAAGCCATTTTCAGCTACCATGGAACATGAGTGCTATGGCAGCACATATGCCTGAAAGTGTATGTGATGCCTGGGGAACAGTTTGTGTTGGTGAATGGCAACATTCGAAAGGGCCAGCACAGGTCTTCCAGTGCCAAAACGACTCCAGTTGGCTCATTCACTTCACATACCATCAGCTTGTCGAGCAGATCTAGAGGGAAACACTGTTTGGTCACTACTTGTCCAATGTCCATGGAGCCCAGGATGATGCAATCAAGCATGTTGAGCACCCACACAAAACAAGGATGCAGATCCTCAGTCCAGGCGCTAACAACTCCACATCCAGAGACAAGTTCAGCGCCCAAGCCATTTTCAGCTACCATGGAAAACGATGGCTCTGGCAGCACATATGCCTGAAAGTGTATGTGATCCCTTGAAACTGGGTGTGTTGGTAAATGGCAACATTCGAAAGCGCCAGCAGAGGTCTCCAAGTGTCAAAACGACTCCACTTGGCTCATTCACTTCACATACCATCAGCTTGTCGAGCAGATCTAGAGGGAAACCCTGTTTGGTCACTTCTTGTCCAATGTCCATGGAGCCCAGGATGATGCAATCAAGCATGTTGAGCACCCACACAAAACAAGGATGCAGATCCTCAGTCCAGGCGCTAACAACTCCACATCCAGAGACAAGTTCAGCGCCCAAGCCATTTTCAGCTACCATGCAACATGAGGACTCTGGCAGCACATATGCCTGAAAGTGTATGTGATGCCTGGGGATCAGAGTGTGCTGGTGAATGGCAACATTCGAAGGGCCAACACAGGTTTTCCAATGCCAAAACGACTCCACTTGGCTCATTCACTTCACATACCATCAGCTTGTCGAGCAGATCTAGAGGGAAACCCTGTTTGGTCACTTCTTGTCCAATGTCCATGGAGCCCAGGATGATGCAATCAAGCATGTTGAGCACCCACACAAAACAAGGATGCAGATCCTCAGTCCAGGCGCTAACAACTCCACATCCAGAGACAAGTTCAGCGCCCAAGCCATTTTCAGCTACCATGGAAAACGATGGCTCTGGCAGCACATATGCCTGAAAGTGTATGTGATGCCTGTGAAAAAGTGTGTGTTGGTGAATGGCAACATTCGAAAGGGCCAGCACAGGTCTTCCAGATGCAAAACGACTCCACTTGGCTCATTCACTTCACATACCATCAGCTTGTCGAGCAGATCTAGAGGGAAACCCTGTTTGGTCACTTCTTGTCCAATGTCCATGGAGCCCAGGATGATGCAATCAAGCATGTTGAGCACCCACACAAAACAAGGATGCAGATCCTCAGTCCAGGCGCTAACAACTCCACATCCAGAGACAAGTTCAGCGCCCAAGCCATTTTCAGCTACCATGCAACATGAGGACTCTGGCAGCACATATGCCTGAAAGTGTATGTGATGCCTGAGGAACTGAGTGTGTTGGTGAATGGCAACATTTGAACGGGCCAGCACAGGTCTTCCAGTGAAAAAAGACTCCACCTGGCTCATTCACTTCACATACCATCAGCTTGTCGAGCAGATCTAGAGGGAAACCCTGTTTGGTCACTTCTTGTCCAATGTCCATGGAGCCCAGGATGATGCAATCAAGCATGTTGAGCACCCACACAAAACAAGGATGCAGATCCTCAGTCCAGGCGCTAACAACTCCACATCCAGAGACAAGTTCAGCGCCCAAGCCATTTTCAGCTACCATGGAGAACTAGTGATATGGCAGCACATATGCCTGAAAGTGTATGTGATGCCTGGGGAACTGAGTGTGTTGGTGAATGGCAACATTCGAAAGGGCCAGCACAGGTCTTCCAGTGCAAAACGACTCCACTTGGCTCATTCACTTCACATACCATCAGCTTGTCGAGCAGATCTAGAGGGAAACCCTGTTTGGTCACTTCTTGTCCAATGTCCATGGAGCCCAGGATGATGCAATCAAGCATGTTGAGCACCCACACAAAACAAGGATGCAGATCCTCAGTCCAGGCGCTAACAACTCCACATCCAGAGACAAGTTCAGCGCCCAAGCCATTTTCAGCTACCATGCAACATGAGGACTCTGGCAGCACATATGCCTGAAAGTGTATGTGATGCCTGAGGAACAGTTTGTGTTGGTGAATGGCAACATTCGAAAGGGCCAGCACAGGTCTTCCAGATGCAAAACGACTCCACTTGGCTCATTCACTTCACATACCATCAGCTTGTCGAGCAGATCTAGAGGGAAACCCTGTTTGGTCACTTCTTGTCCAATGTCCATGGAGCCCAGGATGATGCAATCAAGCATGTTGAGCACCCACACAAAACAAGGATGCAGATCCTCAGTCCAGGCGCTAACAACTCCACATCCAGAGACAAGTTCAGCGCCCAAGCCATTTCAGCTAACATGGAGAACTAGTGATATGGCAGCACATATGCCTGAAAGTGTATCTGAGGCCTGGGGAACAGTTTGTGTTGGTGAATGGCAACATTCGAAAGGGCCAGCACAGGTCTTCCAGTGCCAAAAAGGCTGCAGTTGGCTCATTCAATTCACATACCATCAGGTTGTCGAGCAGATCTAGAGGGAAATACTCTTTGGTCACTACTTGTCCAATGTCCATGGAGCCCAGGATGATGCAATCAAGCATGTTGAGCACCCACACAAAACAAGGATGCAGATCCTCAGTCCAGGCGCTAACAACTCCACATCCAGAGACAAGTTCAGCGCCCAAGCCATTTTCAGCTACCATGGAAAACGATGGCTCTGGCAGCACATATGCCTGAAAGTGTATGTGATTCCTGGGGAACTGGGTGTGTTGGTGAATGGCAACATTCGAAATGGCCAGCACAGGTCTCCAAGTGTCAAAACGACTCCACTTGGCTCATTCACTTCACATACCATCAGCTTGTCGAGCAAATCTAGAGGGAAACCCTGTTTGGTCACTTCTTGTCCAATGTCCATGGAGCCCAGGATGATGCAATCAAGCATGTTGAGCACCCACACAAAACAAGGATGCAGATCCTCAGTCCAGGCGCTAACAACTCCACATCCAGAGACAAGTTCAGCGCCCAAGCCATTTTCAGCTACCATGCTACATGAGGACTCTGGCAGCACATATGCCTGAAAGTGTATGTGATGCCTGAGGAACAGGTTGTGTTGGTGAATGGCAACATTCGAAAGGGCCAGCACAGGTCTTCCAGATGCAAAACGACTCCACTTGGCTCATTCACTTCACATACCATCAGCTTGTCGAGCAGATCTAGAGGGAAACCCTGTTTGGTCACTTCTTGTCCAATGTCCATGGAGCCCAGGATGATGCAATCAAGCATGTTGAGCACCCACACAAAACAAGGATGCAGATCCTCAGTCCAGGCGCTAACAACTCCACATCCAGAGACAAGTTCAGCGCCCAAGCCATTTTCAGCTACCATGGAAACTAGTGTTTGGGCAGCACATATGCCTGAAAGTGTATGTGATGCCTGGGGAACAGGGTGTGTTGGTGAATGGCAACATCCGAAAGGGCCAGCACAGGTCTTCCAGATGCAAAACGACTCCACTTGGCTCATTCACTTCACATACCATCAGCTTGTCGAGCAGATCTAGAGGGAAACCCTTTTTGGTCACTTCTTGTCCAATGTCCATGGAGCCCAGGATGGTGCAATCAAGCATGTTGAGCACCCACACAAAACAAGGATGCAGATCCTCAGTCCAGGCGCTAACAACTCCACATCCAGAGACAAGTTCAGCGCCCAAGCCATTTTCAGCTACCGTGTTACATGAGGACTCTGGCAGCACATATGCCTGAAAGTGTATGTGATCCCATTGGAACCAGCTATGATGGTGAATGGCAACATCTGAAAAGGCCAGCACAGGTCTCCAAGTGTCAAAACGACTCCACTTGGCTCATTCACTTCACATACCATCAGCTTGTCGAGCAGATCTAGAGGGAAACCCTGTTTGGTCACTTCATGTCCAAGGTCCATGGAGCCTAGGATGAGCAATCATGCATGTTGAACACCCACACAAAACAAGGATGCAGATCCTCAGTCCAGGCGCTAACAACTCCACATCCAGAGACAAGTTCAGCGCCCAAGCCATTTCAGCTAACATGGAGAACTAGTGGTATGGCAGCACATATGCCTGAAAGTGTATGTGATGCCTGGGGAACAGTTTGTGTTGGTGAATGGCAACATTCGAAAGGGCCAGCACAGGTCTTCCAGTGCCAAAATGACTCCAGTTGGCTCATTCACTTCACATACCATCAGCTTGTCGAGCAAATCTAGAGGGAAACACTGTTTGGTCACTACTTGTCCAATGTCCATGGAGCCCAGGATGATGCAATCAAGCATGTTGAGCACCCACACAAAACAAGGATGCAGATCCTCAGTCCAGGCGCTAACAACTCCACATCCAGAGACAAGTTCAGCGCCCAAGCCATTTTCAGCTACCATGGAAAACGATGGCTCTGGCAGCACATATGCCTGAAAGTGTATGTGATCCCTGGGGAACTGGTGTGTATGGTGAATGGCAATATTCGAAAGGCCAGCACAGGTCTCCAAGTGTCAAAACGACTCCACTTGGCTCATTCACTTCACATACCATCAGCTTGTCGAGCAAATCTAGAGGGAAACCCTGTTTGGTCACTTCTTGTCCAATGTCCATGGAGCCCAGGATGGTGCAATCAAGCATGTTGAGCACCCACACAAAACAAGGATGCAGATCCTCAGTCCAGGCGCTAACAACTCCACATCCAGAGACAAGTTCAGCGCCCAAGCCATTTTCAGCTACCATGGAAAACAATGGCTCTGGCAGCACATATGCCTGAAAGTGTATGTGATGCCTGGGGAACAGTTTGTGTTGGTGAATGGCAACATTCGAAAGGGCCAGCACAGGTCTTCCAGTGCCAAAACGACTCCACTTGGCTCATTCACTTCACATACCATCAGCTTGTCGAGCAAATCTAGAGGGAAACCCTGTTTGGTCACTTCTTGTCCAATGTCCATGGAGCCCAGGATGATGCAATCAAGCATGTTGAGCACCCACACAAAACAAGGATGCAGATCCTCAGTCCAGGCGCTAACAACTCCACATCCAGAGACAAGTTCAGCGCCCAAGCCATTTTCAGCTACCATGGAAAACGATGGCTCTGGCAGCACATATGCCTGAAAGTGTATGTGATTCCTGGGGAACTGGGTGTATTCGTGAATGGCAACATTCGAATTGGCCCGCACAGGTCTCCAAGTGTCAAAACGACTCCACTTGGCTCATTCACTTCACATACCATCAGCTTGTCGAGCAGATCTAGAGGGAAACCCTGTTTGGTCACTTCTTGTCCAATGTCCATGGAGCCCAGGATGATGCAATCAAGCATGTTGAGCACCCACACAAAACAAGGATGCAGATCCTCAGTCCAGGCGCTAACAACTCCACATCCAGAGACAAGTTCAGCGCCCAAGCCATTTTCAGCTACCATGCTACATGAGGACTCTGGCAGCACATATGCCTGAAAGTGTATGTGATGCCTGAGGAACAGTTTGTGTTGGTGAATGGCAACATTCGAAAGGGCCAGCACAGGTCTTCCAGATGCAAAACGACTCCACTTGGTTCATTCACTTCACATACCATCAGCTTGTCGAGCAAATCTAGAGGGAAACCCTGTTTGGTCACTTCTTGTCCAATGTCCATGGAGCCCAGGATGATGCAATCAAGCATGTTGAGCACCCACACAAAACAAGGATGCAGATCCTCAGTCCAGGCGCTAACAACTCCACATCCAGAGACAAGTTCAGCGCCCAAGCCATTTTCAGCTACCATGGAGAACTAGTGATCTGGCAGCACATATGCCTGAAAGTGTATGTGATGCCTGGGGAACAGGGTGTGTTGGTGAATGGCAACATCCGAAAGGGCCAGCACAGGTCTTCCAGATGCAAAACGACTCCACTTGGCTCATTCACTTCACATACCATCAGCTTGTCGAGCAGATCTAGAGGGAAATCACTTTTTGGTCACTTCTTGTCCAATGTCCATGGAGCCCAGGATGGTGCAATCAAGCATGTTGAGCACCCACACAAAACAAGGATGCAGATCCTCAGTCCAGGCGCTAACAACTCCACATCCAGAGACAAGTTCAGCGCCCAAGCCATTTTCAGCTACCATGTTACATGAGGACTCTGGCAGCACATATGCCTGAAAGTGTATGTGATCCCTTTGGAACCTGCTATGATGATGAATGGCAACATCTGAAAAGGCCAGCACAGGTCTCCAAGTGTCAAAACGACTCCACTTGGCTCATTCACTTCACATACCATCAGCTTGTCGAGCAGATCTAGAGGGAAACCCTTTTTGGTCACTTCATGTCCAAGGTCCATGGAGCCTAGGATGAGCAATCAAGCATGTTGAACACCCACACAAAACAAGGATGCAGATCCTCAGTCCAGGCGCTAACAACTCCACATCCAGAGACAAGTTCAGCGCCCAAGCCATTTCAGTAAACATGGAGAACTAGTGGTATGGCAGCACATATGCCTGAAAGTGTATGTGAGGCCTGGGGAACAGTTTGTGTTGGTGAATGGCAACATTCGAAAGGGCCAGCACAGGTCTTCCAGTGCCAAAATGACTGCAGTTGGCTCATTCAATTCACATACCATCAGGTTGTCGAGCAAATCTATAGGGAAATACTGTTTGGTCACTACTTGTCCAATGTCCATGGAGCCCAGGATGATGCAATCAAGCATGTTGAGCACCCACACAAAACAAGGATGCAGATCCTCAGTCCAGGCGCTAACAACTCCACATCCAGAGACAAGTTCAGCGCCCAAGCCATTTTCAGCTACCATGGAAAACGATGGCTCTGGCAGCACATATGCCAGAAAGTGTATGTGATTCCCGGGGACCTGGTTGTATTCATGAATGGCAATATTCGAAAGGACCAGCGCAGGTCTCCAAGTGTCAAAACGACTCCACTTGGCTCATTCACTTCACATACCATCAGGTTTTCGAGCAAATCTAGAGGGAAACCCTGTTTGGTCACTTCTTGTCCAATGTCCATGGAGCCCAGGATGGTGCAATCAAGCATGTTGAGCACCCACACAAAACAAGGATGCAGATCCTCAGTCCAGGCGCTAACAACTCCACATCCAGAGACAAGTTCAGCGCCCAAGCCATTTTCAGCTACCATGGGAAACGATGGCTCTGGCAGCACATATGCCTGAAAGTGTATGTGATGCCTGGGGAACAGTTTGTGTTGGTGAATGGCAACATTCGAAAGGGCCAGCACAGGTCTTCCAGTGCCAAAACGACTCCAGTTGGCTCATTCACTTCACATACCATCAGCTTGTCGAGCAGATCTAGAGGGAAACCCTGTTTGGTCACTTCTTGTCCAATGTCCATGGAGCCCAGGATGATGCAATCAAGCATGTTGAGCACCCACACAAAACAAGGATGCAGATCCTCAGTCCAGGCGCTAACAACTCCACATCCAGAGACAAGTTCAGCGCCCAAGCCATTTTCAGCTACCATGGAAAACGATGGCTCTGGCAGCACATATGCCTGAAAGTGTATGTGATTCCTGGAGAACTGGGTGTATTCGTGAATGGCAACATTCGAGTTGGCCCGCACAGGTCTACAAGTGTCAAAACGACTCCACTTGGCTCATTCACTTCACATACCATCAGCTTGTCGAGCAGATCTAGAGGGAAACCCTGTTTGGTCACTTCTTGTCCAATGTCCATGGAGCCAAGGATGATGCAATCAAGCATGTTGAGCACCCACACAAAACAAGGATGCAGATCCTCAGTCCAGGCGCTAACAACTCCACATCCAGAGACAAGTTCAGCGCCCAAGCCATTTTCAGCTACCATGGAAAACGATGACTCTGGCAGCACATATGCCTGAAAGTGTATGTGATGCCTGTGGAACTGAGTGTGTTGGTGAATGGCAACATTCGAAAGGCCAGCACAGGTCTTCCAGATGCAAAACGACTCCACTTGGCTCATTCACTTCACATACCATCAGCTTGTCGAGCAGATCTAGAGGGAAACCCTGTTTGGTCACTTCTTGTCCAATGTCCATGGAGCCCAGGATGATGCAATCAAGCATGTTGAGCACCCACACAAAACAAGGATGCAGATCCTCAGTCCAGGCGCTAACAACTCCACATCCAGAGACAAGTTCAGCGCCCAAGCCATTTTCAGCTACCATGGAGAACTAGTGATATGGTAGCACATATTCCTGAAAGTATATGTGATGCCTGAGGAAAAGTTTGTGTTGGTGAATGGCAACATTCGAAAGGGCCAGCACAGGTCTTCCAGTGCCAAAATGACTCCACTTGGCTCATTCACTTCACATACCATCAGCTTGTCGAGCAGATCTAGAGGGAAACCCTGTTTGGTCACTTCTTGTCCAATGTCCATGGAGCCCAGGATGATGCAATCAAGCATGTTGAGCACCCACACAAAACAAGGATGCAGATCCTCAGTCCAGGCGCTAACAACTCCACATCCAGAGACAAGTTCAGCGCCCAAGCCATTTTCAGCTACCATGGAAAACGATGACTCTGGCAGCACATATGCCTGAAAGTGTATGTGATGCCTGGGGAACAGGGTTTGTTGGTGAATGGCAACATTCGAAAGGGCCAGCACAGGTCTTCCAGATGCAAAACGACTCCACTTGGCTCATTCACTTCACATACCATCAGCTTGTCGAGCAGATCTAGAGGGAAAAACTGTTTGGTCACTTCTTGTCCAATGTCCATGGAGCCCAGGATGGTGCAATCAAGCATGTTGAGCACCCACACAAAACAAGGATGCAGATCCTCAGTCCAGGCGCTAACAACTCCACATCCAGAGACAAGTTCAGCGCCCAAGCCATTTTCAGCTACCATGTAACATGAGGACTCTGGCAGCACATATGCCTGAAAGTGTATGTGATGCCTGGGGAACTGAGTGTTGGTGAATGGCAACATTCGAAAAGGCCAGCACAGGTCTTCCAGTGCGAAAACGACTCCACTTGGCTCATTCACTTCACATACCATCAGCTTGTCGAGCAGATCTAGAGGGAAACCCTGTTTGGTCACTTCTTGTCCAATGTCCATGGAGCCCAGGATGATGCAATCAAGCATGTTGAGCACCCACACAAAACAAGGATGCAGATCCTCAGTCCAGGCGCTAACAACTCCACATCCAGAGACAAGTTCAGCGCCCAAGCCATTTCAGCTACCATGGAAAACGACGGCACTGGCAGCACATATGCCTGAAAGTGTATGTGATGCCTGGGAAACAGTTTGTGTTGGTGAATGGCAACATTCGAAAGGGCCAGCACAGGTCTTCAAGGGCCAAAACGACTCCAGTTGGCTCATTCACTTCACATACCATCAGGTTGTCGAGCAAATCTAGAGGGAAACCCTGTTTGGTCACTACTTGTCCAATGTCCATGGAGCCCAGGATGATGCAATCAAGCATGTTGAGCACCCACACAAAACAAGGATGCAGATCCTCAGTCCAGGCGCTAACAACTCCACATCCAGAGACAAGTTCAGCGCCCAAGCCATTTTCAGCTACCATGGAAAACGATGGCTCTGGCAGCACATATGCCTGAAAGTGTATGTGATGCCTGGGGAACAGGGTATGTTGGTGAATGGCAACATTCGAAAGGGCCAGCACAGGTCTTCCAGTGCCAAAACGACTCCACTTGGCTCATTCACTTCACATACCATCAGCTTGTCGAGCAGATCTAGAGGGAAACCCTGTTTGGTCACTTCTTGTCCAATGTCCATGGAGCCCAGGATGATGCAATCAAGCATGTTGAGCACCCACACAAAACAAGGATGCAGATCCTCAGTCCAGGCGCTAACAACTCCACATCCAGAGACAAGTTCAGCGCCCAAGCCATTTTCAGCTACCATGGAAAACGAAGACTCTGGCAGCACATATGCCTGAAAGTGTATGTGATGCCTGGGGAACAGTTTGTATTGGTGAATGGCAACATTCGAAAGGGCCAGCACAGGTCTTCCAGTGCCAAAACGACTCCACTTGGCTCATTCACTTCACATACCATCAGCTTGTCGAGCAGATCTAGAGGGAAACCCTGTTTGGTCACTTCTTGTCCAATGTCCATGGAGCCCAGGATGATGCAATCAAGCATGTTGAGCACCCACACAAAACAAGGATGCAGATCCTCAGTCCAGGCGCTAACAACTCCACATCCAGAGACAAGTTCAGCGCCCAAGCCATTTTCAGCTACCAAGGAAAACGATGACTCTGGCAGCACATATGCCTGAAAGTGTATGTGATGCATGGGGAACAGGGTGTGTTGGTGAATGGCAACATTCGAAAGGGCCAGCACAGGTCTTCCAGATGCAAAACGACTCCACTTGGCTCATTCACTTCACATACCATCAGCTTGTCGAGCAGATCTAGAGGGAAACACTGTTTGGTCACTTCTTGTCCAATGTCCATGGAGCCCAGGATGATGCAATCAAGCATGTTGAGCACCCACACAAAACAAGGATGCAGATCCTCAGTCCAGGCGCTAACAACTCCACATCCAGAGACAAGTTCAGCGCCCAAGCCATTTTCAGCTACCATGTAACATGAGGACTCTGGCAGCACATATGCCTGAAAGTGTATGTGATGCCTGTGGAACTGAGTGTTGGTGAATGGCAACATTCGAAAGGGCCAGCAGAGGTCTCCAAGTGTCAAAACGACTCCACTTGGCTCATTCACTTCACATACCATCAGCTTGTCGAGCAGATCTAGAGGGAAACCCTGTTTGGTCACTTCTTGTCCAATGTCCATGGAGCCTAGGATGATGCAATCAAGCATGTTGAGCACCCACACAAAACAAGGATGCAGATCCTCAGTCCAGGCGCTAACAACTCCACATCCAGAGACAAGTTCAGCGCCCAAGCCATTTTCAGCTACCATGGAAAACTAGTGTTTGGGCAGCACATATGCCTGAAAGTGTATGTGATCCCTGGGGAACTGAGTGTGTTGGTGAATGGCAACATTCGAAAGGGCCAGCACAGGTCTTCCAGTGCCAAAACGACTGCAGTTGGCTCATTCACTTCACATACCATCAGGTTGTCGAGCAAATCTAGAGGGAAACCCTGTTTGGTCACTACTTGTCCAATGTCCATGGAGCCCAGGATGATGCAATCAAGCATGTTGAGCACCCACACAAAACAAGGATGCAGATCCTCAGTCCAGGCGCTAACAACTCCACATCCAGAGACAAGTTCAGCGCCCAAGCCATTTTCAGCTACCATGGAAAACGATGGCTCTGGCAGCACATATGCCTGAAAGTGTATGTGATTCCCTGGGGAACTGGTGTGTTGGTGAATGGCAATATTCGAAAGGCCAGCACAGGTCTCCAGTGTCAAAACGACTCCACTTGGCTCATTCACTTCACATACCATCAGCTTGTCGAGCAGATCTAGAGGGAAACCCTGTTTGGTCACTTCTTGTCCAATGTCCATGGAGCCCAGGATGGTGCAATCAAGCATGTTGAGCACCCACACAAAACAAGGATGCAGATCCTCAGTCCAGGCGCTAACAACTCCACATCCAGAGACAAGTTCAGCGCCCAAGCCAT
>NW_024465840.1:0-2873 GCF_017591425.1 Ochotona curzoniae | reverse complement strand
AGCATGTTGAGCACCCACACAAAACAAGGATGCAGATCCTCAGTCCAGGCGCTAACAACTCCACATCCAGAGACAAGTTCAGCGCCCAAGCCATTTTCAGCTACCATGCAAACATGATGGCTCTGGCAGCACATATGCCTGAAAGTGTATGTGATGCCTGGGGAACTGAGTGTGTGGGTGAATGGCAACTATTCGAAATGGCCAGCAGGGGTCTTCCAGTGCCAAAACGACTCCACTTGGCTCATTCACTTCACATACCATCAGCTTGTCGAGCAGATCTAGAGGGAAACCCTGTTTGGTCACTTCTTGTCCAATGTCCATGGAGCCCAGGATGATGCAATCAAGCATGTTGAGCACCCACACAAAACAAGGATGCAGATCCTCAGTCCAGGCGCTAACAACTCCACATTCAGAGACAAGTTCAGCGCCCAAGCCATTTTCAGCTACCATGCAACATGATGGCTCTGGCAGCACATATGCCTGAAAGTGTATGTGATCCCTGGGGAACTGAGTGTGTTGGGTGAATGGCAATATTCGAATTGGCCAGCAGAGGTCTTCCAGTGCCAAAACGACTCCACTTGGCTCATTCACTTCACATACCATCAGCTTGTCGAGCAGATCTAGAGGGAAACCCTGTTTGGTCACTTCTTGTCCAATGTCCATGGAGCCCAGGATGATGCAATCAAGCATGTTGAGCACCCACACAAAACAAGGATGCAGATCCTCAGTCCAGGCGCTAACAACTCCACATCCAGAGACAAGTTCAGCGCCCAAGCCATTTTCAGCTACCATGCAACATGATGGCTCTGGCAGCACATATGCCTGAAAGTGTATGTGATCCCTGGGGAACTGAGTGTGTGGGTGAATGGCAATATTCGAATTGGCCAGCACGGGTCTTCCAGTGCCAAAACGACTCCACTTGGCTCATTCACTTCACATACCATCAGCTTGTCGAGCAGATCTAGAGGGAAACCCTGTTTGGTCACTTCTTGTCCAATGTCCATGGAGCCCAGGATGATGCAATCAAGCATGTTGAGCACCCACACAAAACAAGGATGCAGATCCTCAGTCCAGGCGCTAACAACTCCACATCCAGAGACAAGTTCAGCGCCCAAGCCATTTTCAGCTACCATGCAACATGATGGCTCTGGCAGCACATATGCCTGAAAGTGTATGTGATCCCTGGGGAACTGAGTGTGTTTATTGAATGGCAATATTCGAATTGGCCAGCAGGGGTCTTCCAGTGCCAAAACGACTCCACTTGGCTCATTCACTTCACATACCATCAGCTTGTCAAGCAGATCTAGAGGGAAACCCTGTTTGGTCACTTCTTGTCCAATGTCCATGAAGCCCAGGATGATGCAATCAAGCATGTTGAGCACCCACACAAAACAAGGATGCAGATCCTCAGTCCAGGCGCTAACAACTCCACATCCAGAGACAAGTTCAGCGCCCAAGCCATTTTCAGCTACCATGCAACATGATGGCTCTGGCAGCACATATGCCTGAAAGTGTATGTGATCCCTGGGGAACTGAGTGTGTGGTGAATGGCAATATTCGAATTGGCCAGCAGGGGTCTTCCAGTGCCAAAACGACTCCACTTGGCTCATTCACTTCACATACCATCAGCTTGTCGAGCAGATCTAGAGGGAAACCCTGTTTGGTCACTTCTTGTCCAATGTCCATGGAGCCCAGGATGATGCAATCAAGCATGTTGAGCACCCACACAAAACAAGGATGCAGATCCTCAGTCCAGGCGCTAACAACTCCACATCCAGAGACAAGTTCAGCGCCCAAGCCATTTTCAGCTACCATGCAACATGATGGCTCTGGCAGCACATATGCCTGAAAGTGTATGTGATGCCTGGGGAACTGAGTGTGTGGGTGAATGGCAATATTCGAATTGGCCAGCAGAGGTCTTCCAGTGCCAAAACGACTCCACTTGGCTCATTCACTTCACATACCATCAGCTTGTCGAGCAGATCTAGAGGGAAACCCTGTTTGGTCACTTCTTGTCCAATGTCCATGGAGCCCAGGATGATGCAATCAAGCATGTTGAGCACCCACACAAAACAAGGATGCAGATCCTCAGTCCAGGCGCTAACAACTCCACATCCAGAGACAAGTTCAGCGCCCAAGCCATTTTCAGCTACCATGCAACATGAGGCTCTGGCAGCACATATGCCTGAAAGTGTATGTGATGCCTGGGGAACTGAGTGTGTGGGTGAATGGCAACATTCGAATTGGCCAGCACGGGTCTTCCAGTGCCAAAACGACTCCACTTGGCTCATTCACTTCACATACCATCAGCTTGTCGAGCAGATCTAGAGGGAAACCCTGTTTGGTCACTTCTTGTCCAATGTCCATGGAGCCCAGGATGATGCAATCAAGCATGTTGAGCACCCACACAAAACAAGGATGCAGATCCTCAGTCCAGGCGCTAACAATTCCACATCCAGAGACAAGTTCAGCGCCCAAGCCATTTTCAGCTACCATGCAAAACGATGGCTCTGGCAGCACATATGCCTGAAAGTGTATGTGATCCCTGGGGAACTGAGTGTGTGGGTGAATGGCAATATTCGAATTGGCCAGCAGGGGTCTTCCAGTGCCAAAACGACTCCACTTGGCTCATTCACTTCACATACCATCAGCTTGTCGAGCAGATCTAGAGGGAAACCCTGTTTGGTCACTTCTTGTCCAATGTCCATGGAGCCCAGGATGATGCAATCAAGCATGTTGAGCACCCACACAAAACAAGGATGCAGATCCTCAGTCCAGGCGCTAACAACTCCACATCCAGAGACAAGTTCAGCGCCCAAGCCATTTTCAGCTACCATGCAACATGATGGCTCTGGCAGCACATATGCCTGAAA
>NW_024465839.1:0-57506 GCF_017591425.1 Ochotona curzoniae | reverse complement strand
AATTTCATCAGTAAGTGTAAGAGCCTGGCTCTGCATGAATGTGCTCCATCCTGGTTTCCAGTTTCGCTAGTGGGCTAGGGCTTGCTCAGTCCTGCCCAGTACACCCCATTCCATTACAAACCCATACAGTAGCCAACCCATACAGACCTCCAGGTCTGGACCACATGTTTACCAGCCGGGGCTATTACCTGCCTGGGAAGTTTTCCAAGTTCCTCCACTTGATCCACTCCTGGACCCAGTTCTCATATATGCCAATGGGTTTTAGGCCAGTGCCCAGTGCAGTCTGGCCTTCCATTTGGCCTTGTATGAGCTGGTGAACGTTGCAGCCTGCCCCCCCCGCCACACCCTATTCAGGATGCACATTCAGGTGCTGCTGCCTTGACCAGTCCAGACTGCTGTGAGTTCCTATACCTGTGATTGATGACACGCTCCTTGTTCACCCCGAGCTTATTCCATCACCTCCGCAACTCTTGAGCTAACCAGGGGGGTTAGAATTTCCAAAGGGCTTGGCCCACACAGCCTGCACAGAGTCTATCCCTGGATATGGCTCTCAAATGCTAGTTAATGTAATGGCCCTGACCAAAGTGACCATTTTCCTGATCCATCATCATGTCAAGTAACAGAATATGATTCTGCTGGACAAGCCCCGTGCCATAGCTTTAGCATGAACTGGTATTTGGTGGTCAGCATTGCTAAGTGATAACACATTCTTTAAAGGAAGAGTAGCTGTCATTGGGAATCTTTAGGATATATTCACCGCACAGAAACACATTGGGTTCAACATGGAGCTACATAAACAGCAATTCAAACCACCAAAATCCCAGAGCTCCCCTGCTGGGTGGCCAGCAGGCAAAGCCTGGCACCAAATGGCACACTGGCTGCCCAGGCCCAGCTCACCACGTGCACATGATGGCAGGCTTGTGGGTTCCAGGCATGGAATGCACTGTCCTGGGACCCATCCGCAGCCAAGAGGCGGCAGGAAGTTTAAACTCCCAGGCGCAAAGTCGCGCCCCACCCTAATCCTGTCCACCGCCCAATGAGAGCGGCGGGTGGGCCTGCCTAGCCCCACTCCAGACACCTCCCCCCTCGGTCAGTGTAGTTACCCCAAAGGGAGCAGCCCTGCAGCCCAGGCAGGCCCAGGCCCAGCTCACCATGTGCCCATGATGGCCGGCTTGTGGGATCCAGGCATGAGACGCCTTGTCCCGGGTTCCATCCCTAAATCCACTCTTAAATATTTGAATTTTTATGGCTTATAATGAGTGGTATTTCTTAGTTGGTTTCTCTTTCAGTGACTTTACAATTAGATATATAAAAGGCTACCATTTAAAATTTCTTTTCTATATGAAAATTACTGATTTGAGCTATGATTCTACATGCTTTTTGGTCTTTCATGTATCATGTCATTTCAACACATGAATAATTCAAACTGCCTCTTTTATTATGGTCTGAGGCAGCTAGTTCAGGATCTTGAAAACAAGAGCTTGGAAACCAGACCTCTTCTGTCAGATAATCCTATCTGTCCACCTATTAGTCAGATGATACTTATCATCACCTCGAACGAGAGGTATTGCATTGTTGCTTCTATCACCCCATAAAGGCCCATGATGGTAATGTCTCAGCCTTGTGGTCTTACCCTCCTGCTGTTCTCATGCTCCAACTTTAGGACTCCTGAGCACCTGCTTGCGCTCTTGGTTGCTATGGATGAACAGCAATGAGTATGGTCTATGTATGTCTGAATTTTTCATCCTCTGTTCACTACATGAGTAAATCAGAGAAAGTGCAAATGCTAAAATGCTTTGTTTTCTTATTTGTGTACTTTCTTAAAATAAATTTTTAAAGATTTATTTATTTTTATTTCAAAGGCAGATATAGAGAAAGTAGAAGAGACAGAAAGATCTTCCATCCCATCATTCACTCCCCAAGTGGCTGCAACAGCCAGAATTGTGCCAATCTGAAGCCAGGAGCCAGGAGTTTCTTTCGGGTCTACCATGTGGGTGCAAGGTCCCAAGGCTTTGGCTGTCCTTGACTGCTTTCCCAGGCCACAAGCAGGGAGCTGGATGGGAAGTGGAGTTGGCGGGATTAGAACTGGAGCCCATATGGGATCCCGCACGTTTGGGGCAAGGACTTTAGCCACTAGACCACCGCGCCGGGACCTAATTTGTGTATGTTCAAGAGTGCCCCAAGAGGTGTGGACAGAGCAGCCAGAAAAAGTAGAATGTTGGCAGTTTTGCAAGTGTGTCCAGGTTGTTTGCTACAAGCCTCTTGTGATAATTTATATTACAAGGGAAGCCAAACATATCTAGTTTAATAGATGGATTTGACAATAACGAACATTTTTTTTTCTGTCAAGGTTTCAAATTAGACTGGATAATCACTATAAGTATTAATTTGCTGAATTCTAGTGGGCACTACCATTACTAAGCTTGGTTAACAAAGACTCTTTAATGCATCCTATCTTGTCTCGTGTGATCTCTTTTGCCCCTAGCAGCCCTTCGTCTATTTTGGCACTCCCTACTTCTTTTCCCTGAATTTTATATTGCTAAAACTGATAATAGAATAAGCATGGCTAGAGAAGTCACACTTGTCTTGTTCTAGATCTCATAGAAAATGCTTTCAGCTTTTCTCCATTTATGTAATGTTGACTGTAGGTTTGTGATATATAGCCTTTAGAATTTTTTGTAAAGATTTATTTATTTTTATTGCGAAGTCGGATACACAGAGATGAGGAGAGACAGAGAGCCAGACCATTTGTCCAATGATTCATTCCCCAAGTGACCAGAACAGCCGGTGCTCTGCCGATCCAGAAACTTCCTCCAGGTCACCCACGCTGGTGCAGGGGCACTAGGCTTTGGGCCATCCTCCAATGCTTTCCCAGGCCACAAGGAGGGAGCTGGATGGGAAGTGGAGCTGCCAGAACTAGAAGGGAGCCCATATGGGTTCTGGGTTCATTCAAGGTGAGAACTTTAGCTGTTAGGCCATGGTACCGGGCCCAACTTTAGAATTTTAAGTATGGTCATTTTATATCTAATTTGCAGAGGATCTTTTCCATGAAGTTTTTTTTAATCTTTTTTTTTTTCGATTATTGATTCCTTGATTACTTCACAATATCTTATTGCATGAGATACAGGTTGTTTGGGGTTGAAATAATATTACTGTTTCAGATTGACATCAATTTATAACAACCACATCAACAACAACACTAACAACGTCGACAACAAAGTATATCACCCTGAAAAAAAGTAACACCACTGAATAGCCAACACATGCATGACAAAAAGGAAACACAGAAATCTCTCGGGAAAAATGGTGCCATCATATACTTCATAAGCACATGATGAATTCTACTAGAGAATAAAGATTATTTGGAAGCAACCAAACTGAAGTAAAAACATCAAAAAACCAGCATAGATTGGACTGTTGGAGTTACCCTTTCCATGTTGGCTTCCTTATATGAGAGAGAATATATGGTATTTGTTCTTTTGTGATTGACTCATTTCACTCAGCATAATGGTTTCTAGTTGGGACCACCTGGTTGTAAATAGAATAATTTTGTTTTTCTTAATAGCTGCATAATATTCCATGGTGTAGATATACCACAGTTTCTTTAACCACTCTTCCTTGGACGCACATCTGGTTTGCTTCCACGTCTTTGCTATTGTAGATTGTGCTGCTATAAATATAGAATTACAGATCCCCTTCTCACAGGCAGATTTCACTCCTTTTGGGTATATTCCTAGGAGCGGGATAGCTGGGTCATATGGCAGGTTTATTTGCATTTTTCCCAGCACTCTCCATACTAATTTCCATAGTGGTTGTACTAGCCTACACTCCCACCAGCAGTGAAGGAGGGTACCTTTCTCCCCACATCCACGCCAGCAGGTGTTGTTATTCGAGTTCTGGGTGTAGGCCAGCCTCACTGGAGTAAGGTGGTACCTCAACGTGGTTTTCATTTGTATCTCTCTGATGGCTAGGGAGCCTGAGCATCTTTTCATATGTCTGTTAGCCATTTGAACCTGTTCTTCTGAGAAATGTCTGTTCATTTCTTTTGCCCATTTTGTTACAGGGTTGTTGTTTTTGCTGTCCCTGGGTTTCTGAAGCTCTTTGTAGATCTTGGATATTAGTCCCCTATCACTTGTGTAGTATGCAAAAATTTTCTCCCATTCTGTTGGTTGCTTCTTCACTTTATTAATTGTTTCCTTTGCTGTACAGAAGCTTTTTAGTTTGATGTAGTCCCATTTGTTCATTTTGGATTTAATTGCCTTTGCTTTGGGTGTCTTTTCTAAGAAGTCTTTCCCTGTTCCAATATCTTGGAGTGTGTTTCCTATATTTTCCTTTAATAGTTTGATGGTTTCTGCGTGTAAATTTAGGTCCTTGAGCCAGTTAGAGCTGATTTTTGTATAATGCGACAGGTGTGGGTCTTGCTTCTTTATTCTGCAAGCTGCTATCCAGTTGTCCCAACAGCATTTGTTGAATAAACCAGGTATTTTACCTGGATTGTTTTCCGTTTTCTTGTCAAAGATTAGGTGAGTATACATGTGTGGATTTCCTTCTGGTGTTTCTATTCTGTTCCACTGATCTTCTTCTCTGTTCCTGTACCAGTACCAGACTGTTTTGATAACCACTGCTCTGTAGTATGTCTTGAGGTCTGGAATTGTGAGTCCTCCAGTTTGATTTCTATTTTTCAGGATAGCTTTAGCTATTCGTGGTCTTTTGTGATTCCAAATGAACTTTTGTATCATCTTTTCTATTTCCGAGAAGAATGTTGTTGGGATTTTGATTGGGATTGCATTGAATCTGTATATTGCTTTTGGTAATATGGTCATTTTGATAATGTTGATCCTGCCAATCCAAGAACATGGTAATGTTCTCCATTTTTCAAGGTCTGCTTCTATTTCCTTCTTAAATGATTTATAGTTTTCATCATAGAGGTCTTTCACATCTTTAGTTAGCTTAATTCCTAGGTATTTAAGATTCCTCTCCTCTATTTTAAAGGGGACAGTACTTACAATTTCCTGCTCAGCCGTGGAATTATTTGCGTACACTAGCGCCATCGATTTGTGTTCATTAATTTTGTATCCTGCCACTCTGCCAAAGTCTCTTATGAGTTCCAATAGTCTCTTGACTGAGTCTTTTGGCTCCCCTATGTAGAGAATCATGTCATCTGCGAATAGTGATAATTTCAATTCTTCATTTCCAATTTCTATACCTTTAATTGCTTTGTCTTGCCTAATAGCTCTGGCTAGGACTTCCAAAACTATATTGAAGAGTAGCGGTGACAGTGGACATCCCTGTCTAGTTCCAGAATTTAGCGGAAAAGCTTCCAATCTTTCCCCATTTAGTATGATGCTGGCATTGGGTTTTTCGTAAATTGCTTCGATTATGTTGTAGAATGTTCCTTCTATGCCTATCTTGCTTAGGGTTTTTAACATGAAGTGGTGTTGGATTTTATCAAATGCCTTCTCTGCATCTATAGAGAGGATCATATGGTTTTTATTTTTCAATTTATTGATGTGGTGTATCACATTTATTGTTTTGCGAATGTTGAACCATCCCTGCATGCCTGGGATGAATCCCACCTGGTCCGGGTGAATGATCTGCCTGATGTGTTGTTGGATCCTATTGGCTAGTATTTTATTAAGGATCTTTGCATCTATGTTCATCAAGGATATTGGTCTGTAGTTCTCTTTTTCTGTTGTTTCTCTCTCTGGCTTTGGTATTAAGGTGATATTAGCTTCATAGAAAGAGCTTGGGAGGATTGCCTCTTTTTCTATTGCTTGAAAAAGCTTGTGTAAGATTGGGGTAAGTTCCTCTTGAAATGTTTGGTAGAATTCAGCTGTGAAGCCATCTGGTCCAGGACTTTTCTTGGTTGGGAGGGCTTTAATTACTGATTCAATCTCAGTGCATGTTATTGGGCTGTTTAGATTGTTAATTGCTTCTTGATTCAATTTTGCTGGATTGTATGTGTTCAAGAATCTATCCATCTCCTCTAGGTTTTCTGATTTGTTTGCATATAGTTGCTTGTAATAGGTCCTGATGATTCTTTGTATTTCTGAGGTATCTGTTGTTATATCTCCTTTCTCATCTCTGATACTATTGATGCATATTTTCTCCCTCCTTTTTTTGATTAGTTGAGCTAGTGGAGAGTCTATTTTGTTGATTTTCTCAAAGAACCAGCTTTTTGATTGATTGATCTTATGTATAGTTCTCTTGGTCTCTATTTGGTTTATTTCCTCCCGTATTTTGACAATTTCGTTTTTCCTACTAATCTTGGGACTCCTTTGTTGTTGAGTTTCTAGTTCTTTCAGTTGTAAGGTTAGCTGATTTACTTGGTGCTTTTCTAGTTTCTTGACATAAGCACTGATTGAAATGAACTTTCCCCTCAGCACTGCCTTGATTGTGTCCCATAAGTTTTGATAAGTTGTGTCGATGCCTTCATTTGTTTCAAGCAATTTTTTAATTTCTCCTCTGATTTCCTCTCTAACCCATTGCTCATTTAGTAACATATTATTCAGTCTCCACATGTTTGTAATTCTTCCTTGGTGTTTTGACTGCTTGGTCTCAAGCTTCACTCCTTGGTGGTCTGAGAAGATGCATGGTATGATTTCAACTTTTTTAAATTTGCTGAGGCTTATTTTATGGCCTATAACATGATCAATTCTGGAGAAAGTTCCATGCACTGATGAAAAAAATGTGTATTCTCTGTCTGTAGGATGAAAGGTTCGATAGATGTCAACTAAATCCATTTGCTCTAGAGTTTGGGTGAGTTCTATTGCTTCTTTGCTGAGTTTCTGGCTTTTTGATCTGTCCATTTGTGTTAATGGGGTATTCAGGTCTCCCACTATGATCGTATTGGAGTTTATTTCTCCCTTTAAGTCCGTTAATATTTGTTTCATGTAGCTAGATGCTTTGGCATTTGGAGCGTAAACATTTAGTATGCTGATCTCTTCTTGCTGAAGGCATCCTTTGATCATTATGTGATATCCTTCTTCATCTCTTTTGACGCTCTTTACGTCAAAGTCTATGTCATCTGATATAAGAATGGCTACACCAGCTCGTCTTTCCTTACCATTTGCTTGGAATATCTTTTTCCATCCTTTCACTTTCAATTTTTTCTGATCTTTGTAGGTGAGATGTGTCTCCTGTAAGCAGCAGATAGTAGGGTTTTGTTTTTTGATCCAGTCCTCCAATCTATGGCGTTTGACTGATGAGTTTAAGCCGTTTACATTCAGAGTTATTATGGATAAGGGGCAGTTTGGTCCTGTCATTATGGCGATGTGTTGTTCTATAATTGAGTCGTTTGTTAGCCTTTTAGTGGGATGTTCTCCACATTTGCCTTTGTTGCTGGTGGTTGTTATTTCTTTTTTCTTTCATGGGAAGATCCTTGAATATCATTTGTAAGGCAGGTTTAGATGAGGCAAAATCTTGAAATTTTTCTTTACTGTGGAAGAATTTTATTTCATTTTCAAAGACAAAGGAGAGCTTTGCAGGGTAAGTTATTCTGGGCTGAAAATTTTTCTCTTTTAGGATCTGGAATACGTCACTCCATTCTCTTCTGGCCTGTAGTGTTTCCTCTGAAAGGTCAGCTGTGAGTTTGATTGGAGCTCCCCTATAGGACACTTGATTTTTTTCCCGTGCCCATTTAAGGATTTTTTCTTTTTGTTCAACTGAAGAGAACTTGATTATCATGTGTCGCGGTGAAGTTCGGTTTTGGTCAACTCTGTTTGGAGTTCTGTATCCCTCCTGTATATAATTTTCCAATTCTTTGCTCAGATTAGGGAAGTTTTCCTTTATTATTTCACTGAATACTCCTCTAATGCCAACTTCTCTTTCTGCACCCTCTGGAACTCCCATAACTCTTATGTTGGACCTTTTAATCATATCTTTTAATTCTTGGATACTTTTTTTAGCTTGACCTAGCTCTGCTTCCAGCTTTTTGCTTGTTGCTTCATGGTGACAGGAAATATCTTCTAATTCTGATATTCTTTCTTCTGCTTCATTCATTCTGTTGTTGAGACTCTCCACTGTATTTTTAATTTGCTCTACTGTGTTTTTAATTTCTGATATATCAGCCTTAATTTGATGTATTACTGCTATTTCTTCTTTGAACTCTTGTTTGTACTTCTCATTGTAGACCATCAGCTTTGCAACGAGTTTTCTGAGTTCTTTGTCCCCCATTTTCTCAATGTCTTCCTCAGTTAACTCTGAGAGTGGGCGGAGCTTTTGCTCTTTTGTTGGAGAGTCTTCAGTAACATTCACAGTACTTTTGTCTTGTCTTTTACCTTTTGTAGTTGCCGCTCTGTTTGACGAAATCATCTCTATGGTATATTACCTACAGGTCTATAAGTTGATTTTTATGTTCAATCAGTGCCCCGGATTTGGGAAACACAGCTGTCCTGACAATTGCTTTGTCTGTGGTACTGATTTTGTAGGCAGCACTGAGCTTGTCGCCCGCTGCTGGCCGATAAGTCAGAGTACCTCCTGGGGGTATTTTGGGTGGAGTTGGTGGCGTGCCTTGTATGGGCTGTTTTCTCTGCAGCTGTGCAGTGCTCTAAGATGGTGGTATTTTTGTCCCCAGGTCAGTACTTGGGTGACTCAGCTGTTCTCCCTTCAGTGTAACACTGTCTGGTCCCGTGACACTGTTATCTGAGAGCTGCCGAATTAGCACATGCGCAGATTACCACTCCTCCTCTTGCAGCTTATCAGTGGTTGGAGCACTTGCCACAGTGTCCAAGATGGCGCCCGTAGGGGCACCAGCAAAGGTCGGGAGGTGGGGGGGCTGTCCGCCGTCAGCTCCAGGGACCACACCAACCCTGCAGGGAGCGAAGCTGGCGTTTCCCTCCCCACGTAGATCAGTCCCGGGTAAACAGTCAGAAAGGAGCCGCTGTGCGGCTCTGTCAACTCCCCGTTCTGTCTCTCCACACAAGATGGCGCCCTGAGTCCCCTGCTCCCTCCGCCTATTGCTGGTTCCAGTCACTCAGCTTGATTGTCAGCGCCCAGACTATATTAACTTTCCTATTCCCCACGCGGACCCAGGCTCTCACCTGGCGGTCACAAGAGCTGTGTGGAGGCCGCTGCTGGATGTTTGGCTGGCGCTGGAAACGGATCGCTAGAGCCTGGATCACTGGGATCTGAGTTGCTACTCGCCAACTGCTGGTGGGTTCTTCGGTCCACTACAACACTGCTGTCTCGTTTCCGCAGCTTCCCTGTGTCCAGGGGAGTTCCAGGTGCCCCCTGCTTACTGCCTGAGCCCTATTTTTTCCCTGAAATCTACTTATTGTACCTCTCCTTGCCTAAAGACTCTCCATTCCACCAAACACGTCTGCACTCTATGCCGCCATCTTAGATCTGATCCTTTTTTAATCTTATCAATTGTTTTCTCTGCATCTATTGAAATGTGTTTCTGTTGTTCATCATCGAATTGATGGGATTTATGACGTTTACATGTTTGCAGATGCTGAGCCCGCCTTGTTTATTGGGAAACATTTTATTTGTGATATGTGTTCTTTTTGATATGGATTCAGATTCAGTTTACTAGTACTTTGCTGAGAATCTTTAAAATCTGTGTTTATAAACAATCTAGGTCTGTTATTTTCTTGTATCTCGTGTTTATTCAATTGAGAGTTGTGCTTGTCTCATGAAAAGAAATTTGATACATTTCTATCCTGTTAAAGATCTTGGAATAATGTAGAAGTGGTGGAGTTGCTTCCTCTTTGTAGTTTATAGTTCAGTGTAAAGCCAACAGACCCTGGAATTTTCATTGATGTAAGAACTTTGTTTACAACTTCAACCATGCTGGTTGCAATGGGTCTTGGTAGATTGTTTATATATTCTTGAGCTAATCTTAGTAGATAATATTGTACAGGACATGTCACAGTTTTCCAGTTTGCTAGCTAACACTTATTCATAGAAGTTTGTTACAGTTCTTTGCAGTTTAGTGGTGCCTAGTGCAATGTCTCCTTTATCATTTCTAGTTTTAATTATTTGACTTTTTTCTTTTTTCTTTTAGTCTTGCCAGAGGTTTACTTAATTTTCTTAATTTTTTCTAGACGTTGACTTTGTAGTTTGCTGATGACTTATGTTATTATTGCTGACTTCCTGCTGAAGTCTTTGTGATGCATCACCAAGTCTAGTTTGAGACAGTTCTCTTTTTTAACATGAGATATAATGCCATAAATTTTCTGCTTAATAGTTCTTTGGCTACATCTGACAGATTTGTTATGCTGTGTTTTCCTTTTCACTTATTTCCAGAAACTTTCTGGTGCTGACACTGTGATATAACAGGCTAACCATCTGCTAGTAGGCCCCATACCACACATGGGTTCTGCTTTGCATTGTGTGGCTGTTTTACTTCTATTTCAAAGGGTGTCCCTGACTATGACCTGGGAAGGCAGTGGAGGATGGCCCCTTCCTCAACATTGGAGTTCTGAAAAGAAATTCCAGATTCCTGATTTTGGTTTAGCTCAGTACCAGCCATTGCAGCCATTTAGGGAACAGGTGGAACCTCTGTCTTTCTCTTACTCTTCTCTATGTAGATAGGCCTTTCAAATTTAAATATCTCATTGTAAAAGATATTTTTATTTTTTTCATTTCTGCAATGATCCATTGATCATTAAGTATCATCTCATTAAATTACCTAGTATTTATGAATAATTGTTCTTGTACTGATTTCTAGCTTTATTCCTTTAGAGTCTAAGAATTTATGTGGAATGATGTCAATATTTGAAAATTTTCAGAGACTTGATTTGTGACTTAACACATAGCCTATCCTAGAAAATACTCCATGTGAATGATGAAATGAATGGTAAATGTTGTGTGATATGTCCTACAAATATCTCTAGGTACATTTACTTGATAATGTTCAACTCATCTTTATTTTATTAATTTTCTGTCTGGATGAACTGCCAATTGCTGAGAGTTGGGTGTGAAGTTTAGCAACTTTTGGGGGCTGACTCCTTGGTTGAATACGTTAATCCTCGTCCCTGTGCTGACAGCATCCCCTATTTGTACCAAATCTTCTCGCTGCTCCACTTCCATGCAAGCTATCAACTTATGGCCTGAGAAAGCGACAGACGGTGGCCCAAGTCCTTGGGCCTCTGCACTCCTGTGGGAGACCCAGGAAAATATCCCAGCTCCTGACTTCAGATCCATTCAGCTTTGGCCATTGTGGCCATCTGGGGAATGAACCAGCAGATGGAAGAGTTTCTTTCCCTGTCTCCCCTTCTCTCTGTAAATCAGCCTATCAGATAAAAATGAAGTAACTTTTTAAAATCAGAAACTTTTCATTTTATTGATGTTTCTCTTTCATTAAATTTAACAATATTTGCAAATATATATATTCATGATTTCTATGTCTTCTTTTTGAAATAAACATTTGTATAAAATAATTGTCCTTTCTCTCTTTGTACAGTTTTAATTAAGTCTGTTTTTAATCTAATATCAAGATACCTACTGCTATATAATTTTGGTTCACACTAGCATGGTGTGTCTCTTCTATTCATTCATTTTCAGTTTGTGTGTTATCCTTGTAAAGTGAAATTCTTATAGTCAGCATATAGTGGGGTCTTGGTTTTTTACCTATTCATCTAGAGAAGGCTGCTTTGATAGAAAATTTGTTTAATCAATACCAAGACTAATATTGCAGATAAGACCTAAGACCTGCCATTTTGTCATTGTTTGGATATGCATTCTACATGCAATTAGTGAAACCTATGTCATAAGCATGTGTTAATTCACTGCATTGCAATGTCAGCCTCAACTCATTAAGGTTTGCAAGATATTTTATTTCTTTCATGCTGATGTTTTCATCTGAGAATTATTTACAGTTTCACCTGTATTTTTACAGTTAATTAAAATGATTTTATTTTAAATACATGACATTGTGTGCCAAATCAGTATAGTGATTAACATATGATGAACAGATCTATTTTTTCCAAATTATTTAATTGTTCTTCCCATGACTCATTTTATGTTATTTACACAAAGGCAAAACTTCCATGTGTTTTATATGTTCAATTTTAAACACATAATCATGCTTCCCACCATATTAACATAGTTAACCATAGTTAACATAGTTGGTTAATCCCTCCTTGATATTTCCTATTTAGTGTAAAATTACATTGTTAAAATGATACATGTTCATATATTTTTCTCAGTACAATTTAAAATATATTTCTATTGTCACATTTACTCTGAAAACACAGATTAAAGTAGAATTAGAGAAATAAAATATCCACCAGCACAGGAACCTTTTTCTGGGTTTAGGTCAGACTGAGGAGACTGCCAGGACATACCAGGGTTGATCAGGGTGCTTGAGTGAAAAGAAACTTTAGTATTTCGTGAATCTGGCTTTAAACGTAGATAAAAAGAACAATATACATCAGAACAATCTATATAGACAGCTATAATTCTCTAGCTTTTTCACATTTTTCTCAATGTCATATGGAATGAGAATTGAAATTATTTTTGCAATCAAAACATTTTTATTTCTAGCTATTCCTGACTTTAGGTTCTCAGTTTGACAAATGTATTAAGAGTTAATTTCTTCTTTCTCAAATTTTTCCTTGGAGCCATTTGTACCTGTTCTAAGAATATTTTACTCATTCACATATAGGTATAATCACAGTTTGAATGGAAGTGACGTGATGATGGATTTTCAATGTTAGCAGAATTCTATTCATTTATATCCCAGATGATCTTCAAAGGAAAGTCTTTCATCTTTGTCTGGAAAATTGTGTCAAATTTTTCATTCTGTGCCACGGTCAAATGATGTTTCCAATCTCCAATGGTGCCTGATGGGATAAATACAGAAAGAATGTATTAAATTTCCCATGAATTTTTATGTTCATTTATGAGAGAAAAAGAATTCAAACTTATGTCAACTCTTTCAAACACAAAATGCTCACAATGACCTGAGGACTAAATGGAACACAATCCTGGTCTGCCATGCACTGACAGAAGCTTAGTTCCTTGAGCCATCACTGCTGCCAGATCTGCATTTACAGCCAGTGGGGAATGGGAGCAGGAGCATGGAACTGAACACTGGTTCTCCATTGTGAAATATGGTTATCTGGATCACTGAGCAACTGCTCACTCCTAGACTAGTATTTTTAACAGAGAAACACATAAAAATACTATTTGAAAAGTGTCCTACTAAGTGAACTGCATATGTCACAAAATATTGTTCACATACGAGCTTTCATGTGAGCATTTCCTTCAGTTTTAAATGGAAAGATGAGAATCCTGAAGCTGAACTTACCAGGGTTCCAAAGATGCCATTGTTGTTTTATTAAATAGAAGCTTGTGATCATTAGTATGAAATTTGACCCTTTTAAGTATCATATTCTTGTCTAAAACAAATGTGAACATTAATATCGGTAGCTCAATGAAGCTATTACTGATGTGAAATTACATCCCACTGATGTATTTGTGAAATTACAAGCCAAAGTTGACAATAAGTAACATGAAAGAGAAGCTATACACAATTTAAGTATGAATATCAAGAAGAGTTTCAATGGAAATTTTCATAATTATTTATAACTTAACTTCCACCATTTCATTACAAGGTTTAAATAAATTAAATATGACTGAGAACGTCAAATGAGTTTCTGTGAGAGTATTTCATATGAAAGAAAGGCAGGAAAACAAATTCTTTTCATATTAAATGTTTGCAATTTCAAGGCAAAGTTTACTAAGCAATTTTCAAGAAAAGGAACATGTGACCTAGACGGAAGTATTTATTAATAATTAATCAAAAGCAATGTCTATATAGAAAAATACTTGCTGCTTTCCTAAGAATCACTTTCAGTTAGGAACTTTGCTATCTGTTCTGTCCTTAATGTTAGTACACTTGAAAAAAAAAATTATTGGAACCCCTGGTGAGCTCTTCCAGGGAAAAAATGACAACATTTTGGTGACTATACACAATGGAACATCACCTTTTCGCATGTAATATTCACCGTTGTGTCTTACTATTCCTTTACTTTTTGCAACATGAACATAGTTTGCTTGTGGACTGGACTTCATGGTTTCAAATGTAGCCTGATTGACGATATCATCCACATCCTCTTCACTCAGTTCTTTCCCAAGAAATCTGATGATCTGAAGCACTGAGCCTCTGAGATCCTGAAACAGTAACAGGTTTGAAGAACTGAGTTGACAAGGAATGAATACGTTTCTGCCTAGTATACACTGTGAGTTGCTGTGTTTCTACATTGAATGCTTAATTGATTCAAAATATGAAAACAGATCATTTCACATGTACAGAAAGAAAAATATGAATTTGATTATTTCAAGGAACTGAGGAAAAACATTTTTCATAGAATCTAATTAGGCATGATGGCAAAAACACTTAATAACTTAAGAGTAGTAGAAATCTTTATCAACATAATAATCCCCTTATCTGAAATAATAATCAGTGAAGAAATCATTCTAAGACTTTTATCTAAAACTGGGAAAAGCACAATACTATTACTTCTGTTGAAAATAATTTTGAAAGTATTAAACCTGGAAATCAGGACTTAGAATGAAAGACATTAGAATTGAAAATAAGTAGGTGAAATAATTTCTATTAGCAGACATCCAAATTTTACATGGAAAATGTCAATGATAGTCCTGGAAAATTTTTCCTGACTTTTGGTTAGTACAAAAAACAAAATGCTAAAAGCTAATAATGACCAAATATAAAAATGCAACAAAAATGAATTCAATTTTATTATATCAAAAGTAATTAAAATTATTTGCAATAAGATTTACCAAAAGTGGATACTTTTTATGATTTTTTTCCAAAGTATTAATAAAAAATGAAATCCAATAGAAATATTATTTCTCTTGAGAAGTATAATTCTCAAAGTTCATGAATTAGGATACAATAACTTTGTGTTCCCATTACATCACCAAGTGATTCACAGATCCAATAAAATTCCTCTAAATATCCCAATGATGAATTTATAGAAATTGAAAAAAATTGTCACACATAGACACTTTATACTTTACCTCAAAGCTTTTCATTCTGCTTTTCCATATTTTTTTAAATTATGAATTTTATGGTGCAATTCCATAGGGTCTGGGATTTCCCTACACCCTACTCAAATTCCTACTGCCCATTGATTTTCTCCCTATTATTACAATAGTTATTCATAAGCAGTTATAAGCCTATCAGTCTGTTATTTAAGTGTGTTCTGACATGTCTGGTACAATGTCAGAGAGTCCACGTTCCTAATGTGTAGATATGTCAACAGTTTCATTGGAAGTCCATCTTTGATTTGGAAGTAGATGTGTATACGGCATTGTGTCTTTACATCTGGCTATGGTAGTCTCTATTTCACTGTCACTGTACATTCCCATGAGAAGCCATGAAACAAAGTCAGCAACATGTAAAAAGTTAAAACAGAAGATTAACAGCACCAAGGAGCCAAAAAATGCACCACTGAATAAACAAAGCATGGGTGAAGAAAAACAAACAAACAAAAAAGGTGCCACTGTGTAATCTGTGAGCCAATGATGAATTCAACAAAAGAAATAAAACTATTTTGAAGAAATGAAAATAAAATAAAACTATTTTGAAGAAATGAAAATAAAACATCGGGACAATAGCCAGGAGCCCCGGATGGTCCCCAGAGATAAAAGAATTGTAAATGTCCTTCTGGACTGAGAAGAGGAGATTTTTCTGGTCCTTATTTAGTTCCTGCTCAAGCGCCCTATCCTCTCTTGCACTGACCATCAGTCACTCAGGAGTCCTAATAGATACTGAGACGCTGATATAGAAAGTTTGGGGCAGACAGGAGGAAGTCAGCTACTCTGTAATTGCTCAGTCTGTGCGTTATTGGTCGGATTGCAGATTTGCTTTTTCCTAGACCTCACCAGGTAGGATGTAGAGTTCAGTTATTCCTCACTTGCTAAGTTGTTGACGATTTCCCTGCTTACCTGCCTAAGACTGCTCTACTCTTCAATTGTTAATATATGGCTTGTTAGAGTTACAAGACTGTTTTGGTTGCCTAGTATGTACAAAGTTGTGTAAAATCTTGCTTGAATACTATAAACAGCTAAGTTAACAAAAAAATAATTAGAAAATTTCCATTGAAAGCAACATTGCTGTTTTAACTGTTTTGTAACTAGGGTGGGATTGTTACAGAGGAATGGGGAGTTAAGCAGTGACTGTTTTTGACCACTCGCCTTTAATTTGGGGGGTATAACTAATATGTAACAAAAATAAATTAAATTAGTTGTTACTCTGTAAAAAAATGAACGCAAATAAGCATGACATTGAAATTAAAAGAACAAAACATCAAAACACACATTTTCATTAACCACACCTCTTTCCAGGGGCTTCTGGTTTATTTCCCTGTCTGTTATTTTAAGTTGTACTGCTATAAATATATTTTCACCAATCCTCTTCTCATGCGGTTTTTCTTTCCATTGGATATGTTCTGAGGAGTGGGACAGCTCGGTCATATGACAGGTTTAGTTGCGCTTCTCTAAAATCTTTCCATACCCTCAAGGACTTCTAATTTGTTGGCATATAGCTGCTTGTAATAGTTCCTATAATTCTATGAATGTGCAAGCCATCTGTTATATTTCCCTTTTCATCTCTAATGCTGATGATTGGTGTCCTCTCCCTCCATTTTTACTTTTGATTAGTTGGGTCAGTGAAGAATCTATTGTGTTGGTTGTCTCCAAGAAGCAGCATTTTTATTGATTGATCTTATGAGTTGTTCTTTTACTCTCTATTTTGTTTTTTCCTCCATTGCTTTGGTTATTTCTTTTGTTCCTACTAACCTCAGAATTGCTTTGCTGTTGTTTTTCCATCTCCTTCAACTGTAAGGTTAACTCACTTATTTAGTGTTTTTCCAGTTTCTTAGCACATACACTGATTGAGATAAACTTTCCTCTTAACACTGCCTCGATTGTGTCCCGTAAGTTTTGATATGTTGTGTTTATGCCTTCATTTGTTTCAAGAAAAGTTCTAATTTCCCTTTTGATTTTCTCCTTAACCCATAATTTAGTACCATGTTAATCAGTCTCCATGTATTTGCATGTTTTCCTTGATGTTTTGATTTCTTGGTCTCTAGTTTCACTCCATGATAGTCAGAGAAGACGCATGGTGTAATTTTGATTTTTAAACATTTTAGTGGGTCTTTTAATCATGCCTTTTAACTTTTTGGATACATTTGTTTTTTTAGCTTGGCCCAGCTCTTCTTCCATCTTTTTGCTTGTTTCTCCACTGTGACAAGAAATAACTTCCAATTCTCATACATTCTATCATTGAGATTTTATACAGTATTTTAAATTTGCTCCACTGTTATTAATATCTACTATGTCAGCTTTCATTTGATTCATTGCTGCTACTTCCTGTGTTAGACATTTCTTAAATACCTTGATCTCCTGTATGTCCTTCGCATTGTTCAGAAGCTTTGTACAAAGCATTATGAATTCTATATCCCCCATTTTCTTGATGTCTTCCGGAATTAATTCTGAGGGTAATAGATGCCATATCTTCTTTGCTGCATAGCAATATTCATTGTGCCTCTGTCTCTTCTTCTATCGTGGTCATTACCACTCTTGTTGGCAGATTCTGCTCCAAAGGGCAGATATCTAAAATGTATTCCCTGCAGGTCTACAAGTCAATTTTATGTTCCAGCTGTGTCCTGGATTAGGAAAACACCAGCTGTCCTAAATAACTGGTGTTGTAGTGGTGCTGATCTTGCCAACACTTCTCTCTAAGTATCTTCCTTGCTTATAAGCAAGATCCCAAATTTCTAATGCACTAACAGGGAGGGTATTCTGAAGGTGCTATTCTATACTAGTAGTAACTTTGCTACAGCTCAAAAATGACTGCTTATTTCTTTAGGATCAAAAACTTCACTCTATAACAGACTACAAATCTTGCAAAGTCTGATTCTTACAAATCCCTCTGTGTTGATCTTTCATCGCTCCCCCCTTCAGTTCTTAATGGTGTCACATACTTTACTGTTTCTGAGAATATGCAAATTCTTTTCCACTTTTTTTCTCTTATTAATGCTTATTGATTAGTTTGCTGTTTCTATGCTATTTTTATGAAAATGATAGCAATCTTACTTTTATATATAAAATTAACTATCAGAAATTAGATATATGTATTAAACGTGTGTGATTTTTAAAAATCTTTTTTCTAATAAACACATACCAAGTTTGATATGATTTATGATATGATTTATGATTATGGTTGTTGGATATTTGCCCATATGACAAATTATGAGATCCATGTTTAAAAATTCAACACTTTTATCTTTCCTATTCAATACCTATATTACACTAATTAATTTTGGAATAAATCAATGAATTTGCTGTTTTCATTTATCAATCAATGCATCACTCAGACACTATAGAGCAGTGACATTCAGCTGAATTCAGTTTGATTTACACAGTATTTAAGACCAGTGTTAGCTGTTACTAACTTGTAATCTTCTTGTCCTTTAAAGGAAACTTTACATTCATACATCAAGAGAACTTGCATCACAGAACACACCCACACACACCCACACACACAATTGAGGATAATCAGTAATGAAGGTAGAGGAAGGATAACCTTGAGGATAACCAGTAATGAAGGTAGAGGAAGGAAATTAGAAACTCAGAAAGAAGCCTGAGTAAGAGGGTTAGATGTGAGGACACCTGGGAGAACGGTGTTTTGCTGGAACTAAATATATGTATTTATATATATTAATAC
This sequence comes from Ochotona curzoniae, assembly GCF_017591425.1. Classification (NCBI taxonomy): domain Eukaryota; kingdom Metazoa; phylum Chordata; class Mammalia; order Lagomorpha; family Ochotonidae; genus Ochotona; species Ochotona curzoniae. The sequence continues at coordinate 38,803 of NW_024465839.1, read as the reverse complement.
CCATATAATACTAAACATAAATATATGTATTTATATATTAATACCCATATAATACTAAACATATATATGTATTTATGTATATTAATACCCATATAATACTAAACATATATATGTATTTATGTATATTAATACCCATATAATACTAAACATATATATGTATTTATGTATATTAATACCCACATAATACTAAACATATGTGTATATATTTGAATAAGATGTTTATAAAAACAACATTCTCATCTTACCTTCTTCATCTCCTCATACATCATGAATAGAATATTGAAGTCATGTTTGTGTTCATACCAGCCTCTGATGTGATCAAACCAAAGACTTCCTGCAACTATGAAAAAGATTGATGTACAAGGTCAAGATGTAGCATGCTATTTTTTTTCAACTTTTGGAATATTTAGAAATCAAAATTAACCCCCTAGTACTGGACACTTACTGAGTGCTCTGGGGAATATTTGCATGGTTTTCATGGTAATCTGCCTCAGTAATCCTATTCCAGCTTTGTAAGAAAGGATCACTACAGAACTGAGTCCAAACAGCTGTGTTTGATTATTTGCTTACTTTTCTTACCTGAAAACACATGTTTCTATGTCTCTTCTTATTCTCTAACATCTGCAATTACAATTTATTCTGTTACCATGGAGGTAAAATATGAATATAGCTACCTAAATTAATCAGAGCCTGATTGATCAATGCACAAGCTTCTTGTGTCATTGGTTTGTTTTTTGTTTTGTTTTGTTTTGTTTTGTTTTACCACGTGGAATGAAATTGTTTACAAAGCCAATAAGGTTTTCCATAGTCATGTAAAAGTATATCCACAACCACTCACTAGATGTACTGGTATAGCTGGCTCCAACTATGGATCTAACTAGTGTGAATTGCTAAAACATTTGTGACTCTTTATTGCTTTCATTATAATATCTTTTAAAAAATATCTTTGCAAACATGACAATCCCAAAGCGGCCCTACGAAGGTTAAGAATCCACTAAGATGCTGACAAAGTTACTGTCAGAATTTAAGCACTTTTGTGAGTTCTCCTCTTATTGCAATTTCTGTTTCTCTAAAACGTTTCTTAAATTTAAGAGTTTCACAAATTACCAATGTGATTTCAAATAAATATTTGTTGAAAAATAATATTACCGTTTCCATCCAGAAACTTTTTGATGAAATGGTCTATGGTATCTGTAGCTTCAAAAATATTTAGCCAATTTGAAAAATAAAAATATGAGACCAAAATATCCTTTGGATTTCTGTAGACATAAATAACCTAAATATGAAAATACAAAACAGTTATCAATTATCGTTTTACATTTTTCCTTAAGATTCCCATACCACTTCATTCCATTAATTCATAATCATTGATTTCAGCCAGTATACAAGTGAACAATTTGTTTTTAAGAACTATTTATTTTATGACACAGTTTAATAGGCATTGGGGTTACCCTTCCCCACCTTCTCTTGTGCCCCCCTCCCCCGATTGTTCTCCTTTCCAGTCTTTCACTAGGTGTCTCTCAAGTGCCCTCAGAAGTCCATCATATTGCCACTAAGGTGTCTCCCAACAATTAACAGACTAATCTGTTGTTTCACTGTGAGTCCATCCTTGTGTTGCAAATATGGGAATATACTTCTCTCTGTTTCTGCCTGTTACAAATTTTGGTTGCCATTGGAAAAGTGTTTAAATAAATATTCACATGAAATTTCACATATGTTTATAATTCTAAGATAAATTTCTAAATCTGACCTTAATTGTGGAGGCATAATTACATCACTACATTTCATAAATATTACTTGTTATTTTACATAGCAATCAAGATTAGTGAAACCATGCGAAGCACTTATGATGCTACAAATAAATACTCATATATTGAAAGGAAATATTTCTGTCTCACAACATGCAACACATTGGTTTCCTAAATGTTTTAAAAATGAACTAACTCCTTGGTGTCCAGATAAATAATTTTTTTTCTTGGAATATGAAAGCATTTTTTAAAGAAGAAGACACTTATGTAAGGTGAAAAACATTGAACATGAATGAATATGAAACCTCCAATAAAGGTGGTCGAGCACACAACATACATAAGCAGTGTATTTTTAATCATAATATATAAAGCAAAATTAGGACAACAGTATGAAATGATTAAAAATTGGAAACAAAAGTCACTTCACAGAGTAAAATTATCTCATGGTGCTGCTGCAAATGCGTAGTGGCTAAATGTTCTCCTTGCATGCACGGGGATTCCATATTGCCACAGTTTTGTGTTCTGGCTGCTTCACTTCCCAGCCAGCTCCTTGCTAGGGGCCCTGAGAGAGCTGTAGAGGACAATCCAAAGCCTTGAGACCCTGCACCCATGTGGGAAACTCAGAAGAAGTTGCTGGCTTGGCTTTGGATCAGCTCACGTCCGGCCATTGTGGCCACTTGCGAGTGAACCAGTGGACAGAAGATCTTTCTTTTTGTCTCTCCTTTTCTCTGTAAATTGCCTATCTATTAAAAATAAATCAGTCTTAAAAATATGTATACGGCCAAAGAACATAACAGGAAGTACTATGTGATATTGATGATTGTGAATATCCTAACCAAGATCACTTTAAAATAAAATTTTGCTGGTGCCAAATTGACAAAGTATGAAAAAAATTAATTATGAAAAGATATTATAGAAAATCATACTAGGGTAAAATCAGCAATGTTTCCCCTGAAAGAAAGTATGCTTTAGTTTTATGTATATGTGTTGCATATCAAAATATCAACAACATAATGGATCAAAAAGCTTCCTGATGAATTCTCAAATTAAAATCTTGTAGTGCCATTTTGTAACAAAAGTATCATAATACTGTAGCTAAGGCCAAGGTTCAGTTCATATCCCAAAGCCCCAAAATTAGGGCCTTGATATAACAAACTATTGCATTGTTGTACTGTTCTACAAGGACCTTCGGTTTTATTTTCTGTTTGTTTTTAATTATCATTTTTATTCTTTTTAACATTTTGTTATTATTATTATCATTTTATGATACAGTTCCATAGACTCATGGTGTTTCCCTTATCCCAGCCCCAATTGCCCCACCTCCACAACATAGTTCCTCTATATCATTACTAAAGTGTAGTTCTTCATACACAGTCATATGTCCATCATTGTGGGCATGGACAATGGCAGAGAATCCTATTGTCAAGATATAGCAAACAGTTTCATTATTAGTCCATCTTCGTCTGAAAGTAGAAATGCCTACTGCATTGTATCTTCACATCTGGGTGTTAGTCTCTATTTCACAGCTACTGTACATCCCCTTAAATGAAATGTCATAATACAAAATCAACAATATAAAGAAAAATAGAAATTTACAATGCCATGAAGTGAAATGACATGTTACTAGATATGACAGTCTCCATTACACAGCTACTACACATCCCCTTAAATGAAGAACCACAAAACAATATCAACATCAGGAAGAAAAAAGAAATTAACAATACCAAGAAGTTAAATAACATGCTACTAAATGACTAACGTGTAGTTGAAGAAGTGAAAATCAAGAACCTTCTTGAAGAAAATTATGATACTCTATGATCTATGATTCACTGAAGAATTTACTCAGAAGAAAGTGTTTTGAAGAGATGGAACTAACTGAAAACATCAAACTCCATGCAATATAGTTTCTGCTGATTTTTGTTGGTGAAATGTGTCTCATCTAGACAACAAATAGATGAGTTTTGTTTTTTAATCCAGCCTACTAATCTATGACATTTGATTGAGCTTAAGCCAACTACATTCAGGGTTAATATGTATGGGTGGCACTTTGGTCCTGTCATTTTAGGAATGGGTTGTTCACTGATTTAGTATTCTGTTGTCATTTTACTGGGATGTTCTTCACCTTTGCCTTTGGTTTTGTTGGGTGCTATGCCTCTTCTCTGTGACAAGAACATCTTGAAGTATCATTTGTAGGGCAGGTTTGGAAGAGGCAAATTCTTTCAACTTTTCTTGACTGTGGAGGAATTTTATTTCATTTTCAAAGACAAAAGAAAGCTTTGCAGGATATGTTATCCTAGGCCAACAATTTTTTCTTTTAGAATCTGGAATATGTCATTCCATTCTCTTCCTGCCTGTAGAGTTTTCTGTGAGAGATCTCTTGTAAGTTTAATTGGCATTCCTTTGCATGTCAACTGATTTTTTTCACGTGCACATTTAAGGATCTTTCCTCTTATGTTCAATTGAAGAGAGCTTGATTATCATGTGTCTTGGTCAAGATCGCTTTTGGCTAAGCCTGTTGTGAGTTCTGTGCCATTGCTGGAACTTGTGCTCCAATTCTTTTTCCAGTTTAGAGATATTTTCCTTTATTTTTACATTACATATATCTGTAAAACCAGTTTCTCTTTCTGCACCTTCCGGGACTCCCCTAATTCTTATATTTGGCCTCTTAATAGTGTCTTTCAATTCTTGAACACATTTTGGCCTGATCCAGCTCTGCTTCCAGTTTTTTGTTTGCTTCTCCCTGGTGAAAGGAAATATCTTCCAATTCTGAGATTCTTTCTTCTGCTTGCTTCATTCTATTTTGGAGACTCTCCATTGTACTTTTAACCTGCTCCACTGTGTTCTTAATTTCTGATATATCAGGCTTGATTTGCTATATTGCTTCCTTAAATTCTTTGAACTCTTGCATGAGCTTCTCATTGTTGATCAGAAGCTTTAAAATGAGTTTTCTGAATTCTGTGTGCCCCATTTTCTCGATGTCTTCCTCAGTTAACTCTGAGGTGGGCAAAGGATTTTGCTCCTTTGCAGGGGAGATTTCAGTTATATTCATTGTGCCTTTGTCTTTTCTTTTGCTCTTGATCATTGTACTTCTGGTTAGCAGAATCTTCTTGGGGCAGGTTTCTAAGCTGTGTCACCTACAGGTCTACAATGCGATTTTACTTATTATAGTTGGTACACAACTCTTTGCTTGCATCCACTTGTGCCACTCCCTCCAGCGAGTTCCAGGTCTTATGTTAGATTTCTACCAAGATCTCCATAGACCAAACCCTGGTTCACCACTCTTCACCTCCTGTCATATCATACTGAGGTTGCACCATTGTCTCTGCAACCATTTTCCCACTTTCAGTTGGAGCAGGTCCCAGGATTAGAGAGACACCAAGTGTCTTATCTAGTTAGGATGTTTTGGGGCTGATCTTGCTGGAACCTGTTGGACTTTAGATCTGGGTGCCACATGGACCTATTATGACCCATACAATGCCATAGTCGGTATTATTTTCCTGTGGGACCAGTGCAATCGACTGAATTCAGTGAGTTCTTGTGAGCTCAGCACATGCGCAGTTCACTGTTGTTCCTTGCACTCCTAAAGTTTTTGGCACAGTGTACAAAATGGAGTCTGATGTCCACTACTTCAGTTCTTGACCTGCTAGCCATCAGGTCTGAGGGTTACCCAGACCTGCCCCGGGTGGAACCTGTAGAATGCCACATTGATGCAGTTCACTGAGGCAGAAATGAGTTCACTCCCAGCTCAGCGTATGCTCAATCCTTTTCTTTCCCTTTGCCTCCTTAAGCAAAATGGAGCCCAATTCGGCTCTAGACAGCTGATGGGCTGTGAAATCCCCTGTTTTCACACTGCCTATCTGGGATCTGCTGTTCTGTCTCTGCTCCTGGACAAATCAAACAGACCAGCAGAACGGACAGTTCTTTGTCTGGGTTCACCTCCCAAACACCCAGTGAAAGTCCCTTCCCACCTGGTTGCTGGTGGAATTCCGGCTGATGCTGGAGTTCAGATCACTGGTTAGCTGAGTGCTGCTCAAGTATCAGTCACTGCAACACTACTACACCATTGTGTCTGCTGCTTTCCTGTGTCTGTCAGTCTCCAGGTACCCTTCTCCTGTTGTTCTGTTCTCTCAATTTTCCTGGAATGTGTCCTCTCTGATTCATCCTGATTAAATATTTCTCTGTCCATTTACACGTGTCCTTACCCTATTCTGCCATCTTGATTTTCCCCTATGAGGACCTTTGAAGGCCAATCCATATCAGACAATATGAGAGCAACAGCAATGGGTAACAGCAAGCAAGTGTCACTTGGCTTGTTAGCTGAATAGGGACAACCTTCTCTGTCTCCCTCAGCACAAAGAGCAAAGCCCTGGCTCTCATAATCTGCAGAGTGGAAGGTAGAAGATACATCATCTAGGAAACCACATAGTTACATCTCATATAAGCAATATTCTCAAACCCAGAGACTTTTATTGGTGTTGACAGTATAAGAAACTCACATCAAAATAAACATATTCATGGATTTAATAAAGGAAAGGCAAGAGAGGAAATATAAAAAGACAAATGGAAACAAACAAAAAAACTTGCTGTGTGCCTATCGTCATATTCAATGAAGTATACTTTTAGTCAGGAAGACTAAAAGCAGAGAAGACATTATGATAAAAGTTTCAATTCATCGCAAAGATATTAACAGCCATAAATAAAAACACCAGTCAAAATTCATCCATGTATACACAATACTATTAGAGATGGGTTCTAAAAGTGTAACAGTAGGTGACTTCAACATCTAGCTCTCTTCAATGGACAGATCATCCACAAAGAATATCAACAAATACACATTGGATCTGTATCATATTGTTGAGAAAATAGACCAATGAACATTTGCAAGTCATTCCACCCAAAACTATAGAATAAACATTCTTCTAGTTAGATCAACTATTAAGATAAATATCAAGTCTCATCAAATTTTACAAGGTTAAAATGTTTCTTCTCCAAAACAAAGAAGATAGACACAGTTCACAAATGTTTATCTACACTAACAGAACAAAAAAGAAAAAACACAGATAAGTAAAATTTGAAATAATGGCTCACCTCATCTCTGGCCATTGAAGCCATTTGGGAAATGAAGTAACTGATGGAAGACTCCTCTCATTGTCTCATCTTCCCATTAAAAATAAATAAAACTTAAAAAGAAACACAAGCCACCAAGAAAAATACTTGTCATAGGATCTAGCGATCTCATTTCTGTTTGTATACTCAGAAGTGATGAACATGATGTATCCAAGAAATAGCTGCCCTACCATGTTTATAGCAGGCACTGTTCACAATAAATAAAATATATAATCAACAAAGTTGTCTAATGTCAGATGAATGGATGAATTAAAATATGATATTCAAATATACTCACAATGAGATGTTCATTCTAAAAAGAATGAAATTCTATAATTTGCTGAAAAAATATGGACATTACAATATAGACACAGAAAGACAAATTTCACATTTTGTCCCTTATAAGTGGCTCTGACGCCAAATAAGAAAATAATTTCAAAAAGACCAAGAAACAAAATAAAAATGCTTTTTAAAACATTGTTGCAAACCTAGCTCTATCAACACTGTTTTTTATTGTATCTTTGCCAAACCAATGGTTAAGAAGGTTATATTACCATAGTTTAGATGATTTGTAATTTTTTTAAATTTTGCTGTATGTGTGAGAAATGGTGATCTTCATATTTTATTCTTGTTTGCAGCAATTGAATATATTCCCACTGATATACAGTAATTCTTTTTGTTTATTGATCAATTCATGTTTTGGACCATTTTACCCTTCATTGTAGTGCTAATTAAAAATATGTTATCACAAAATGTGACAAAAGAAAGAATACAACTTTAAGAGAAAAGGGGGAAGGAGAAGAACAGAGAGTGAGAGCAAGGTGAGGGAATGTAATTAGATTCTTAGAATTGTTTCTGTTGCAGCTTCCTGCTAGTGCTTCAAAAGTCAATCGATGATGACTCAATATGTGGTGTTCTATTGAATAATATCTTGATGTAACATTTTTATTTAATATTAAAATCAAGGGCATAATATCCCACCAAGTAAAATGTTCAACAAGTAAAAAGTAGAAAGACTTTATATAAATGGGTATAAACAATACTTAAATGTGAAGATAATCATTTCATATGTATACAGTAAAATTCAAGATAAGCACAGATCATTCAGAAGATGGTAATGTATTGTTCTTACCATTGGTTTGACAAAGTTTAAACAAAGCTGACATGACTATATTTTCAGCAAATTTGATACATACATGCATTACTTTAAAAAATTTATGGTACACTTCCATAGGTACTGGGATTTCCTGTACCCTCACTGCACATACTCTCCCCTCCTACCTCCTGATTTTCCCTATTATATTATAATATCATAGTCCTTCATAAGCAATCATAAGTCCATCATTCTGCTATTTAAGTTACACATAAGTTACACAGTAGCATTCCTTTTATTTTTTAGGATTATATTCCTCTTAATTTTTCAGGATAAGAAAAATTTTCTTATCCACACAAATGCTTAGAAGAGACATTAAAAGACACTCTAAAAACTGAGCAAAGAGTGGAAAACTATGTAAAATTTTACAAAAATAGATAGATGACTAATCTTATTTTAATATCAAATTCTCAAATAACTTAAAGCTGAGATTATTTTATCCTGAACATTAGTAAATATTGATATTTCCCACACTGTTGTGCACATGAGCAAAGTAGCATTCTTACACATTCTCTGAGACAGTGTTCGTTAACACAGCACAGAAGGCTAATTACATAACTCAGCCAATAGTTACAATATATGGACAATTTAATATCAATAATTAATTTTGTGAAACATTTAATATGATAAAATGTAAAAACATCTCCAAAAATATTAATCAAAAGATATGTACATTGTAATAATCTACATGTCTATGAAAAATATATTGCCTTTTGCTTAGGCATACAATAAAGTCCTACTAAGTAATACAATAGTCAGAGCAAATGTACTGGTTCTTCCTGTGAGAAAATGGCATGAGTTATTTTTATGACTTACTTTAGCTTTTTTGTTTCCCAGACCTTTAGGTGCTAAATAATATGGAATATGAGAAACAAAGAGACGAGGGGATGGTCTGTCTCCAATGTCTGTTCCAGGATAACTGTACTCAAAGAAGGGGACTCTGTCAATTGTGTCCACGTTTTCAGTTCTGTTCCGATGTCCCTCAAAGTAAATCAAGCTTAGAATCTGCTGCATCCACAGTGCACCTATCAAGATGGAGAATCTTAGTTTTCATATTTTTAATAATGAAACAGTATTATCATTTATCTTATGATTTAGTGCTATTTTTATCTTAAACATTCCAAATGCATGAATGGACTCACTTATTTCATGAGGTTTTTTTTTTTTCTATATTTTAGGTTTAACCCAGGATTTTCCATATTTTGCATTAAAGTTAAGAAAATCAAGACTTGGGTTTTTATGATTTTGTGATAGAAGTGATACTGGTCATTTAAGCAGCTTCTTCTGTTTCTCCCACCTTAAGATGGATTTGTTAGTACTAGTTTCAGGTACGTCTAGTTCTCCATCCACAGACTCCTATCTAGTACTTTCTCTTTTATTAGAATCAACAAGTTAAATTCATTTGTCACAAATGTTTCAAAAGAAAATTTGTTTTGTTTTAAAATTTCCATCTTGTGAAACAGTTTTATGTTCAATTTCAATGTTTTTATTGACTCTTTGGCCATACGTGTCTGGTCACTCATTATAGAAGAGCTTGGAAAATTGTCCGTTTCTAATAACAGTGTTCTGTGATCCGATACAGTCACACTGTTATGTGCCCTTATTTTTATATAAATAATTACTTTGATTAATTTATTGTTGGCAAGGTGCACATTAACTCACATCCATCACTATTGAAAGAAAAATACAGTGGCGCTTTCAAGTAAAATATTGTCAAAATTTTGAAAAAATTGATATGCCAAAGGTCACATTCTGCACTGTTAATAAAGATCGTCTAATATGCAAACAGCTCATCATGAGCATTTATTATATGTTCACTTTAGGTCCAGGAATTTCAGGAGTATTGTCCATGGCTTTTCGTTTCTTTGTTTTTCTTAAGGATGGAGCTATCTGATCTGAAGCTTAAGTTGACATCATTCTAAACCATAACTGCTACCTAGATTTTAAATTTAGCTTTCTACTTTACTGTAGACTATATTTGGCAAGCAGTTACAGCTTTAAAAGACAAAATAGGCTGAGGACTTAGCCTGAGGCCATATATGATCACATGCATGGGTGTCTATAATTTGCCTTATTTTTGGCAAAACAAATAAAACGTCATTTTTGTCATTATATTAGACAATTCTGAATATTGATCAATGAACTACCATTCAATTTCGCAGGAAATCACTACTTTTTTACTTAGATACATTGACAGTTGAAAACCTGCATTTTAAGCTTCACTGATTTCTTTACGATCACAACACAATCCTCTGTGCACCTTTTTCTGTTCATCAACCTCAGTAGTTGGTTGAGATTCATATATTTTACATACACAACCCACCATTGCTTGCTAGAGAATCATCAAATATATGTGTAAAGCACTGAAGTAAGAAATAGATTCAGGGTTGTCAAATCCCAAGTGTAAATTACACACCCCATACAGAGACAGGGGTTCTTACAATGCTCCAGGCAAAGAAGAGCCTCTGAAAGAGCAGATGGAGCCCTTGAAATTCCTTGGAGAAAGAGCCACAGGCAACAGAAAGGGTATAGAGCATTCATAACAGCTGGTATTGCCCTGTTGAGGACAGTTATTGTATGTTTCATCTTATGTCTCCTTATAGCAATGAAAAGTAAAATTTCCTATTGCAATGACAGTGCTTATTTGCTTACATTTATATGGAGTTTCTCCTCATAAGCTCCATATACTTTTTGTTTTTTTAAGTTTTAATTGACATTTAACAGATTGGATACTTTTCTAACATGAAAGTCCCCTTCTTCCTCCCCACCTCATCCTCTCCCATCCTCCATTAACTTCCTTGTCTGATTTCTTTTTTAATTTTTAATAAAACATACTCTATTCTTATACTGTATTTATGGCTTTAACAAGCAAAAAGTAAGAAAAAAATTTAGGTGAGTATACAGACAAATATTATCAACAATAATGGAATAGAAAAATGATTTCACTTACATGCAGTAACTGTAAAAGTAATTACAGATCAATGAAACTACAGTAGTTTACAATTGGTTTGACAAAGGTCCAAGGCAAAGTTTTAGAAAACTGTTTCTATTTGTCATATGGTTCTTATCACATGCTGAATACAAGTAGTTCTATCAGAGTTACTTTATTATTGATTATCTTAAAATGCATTTATTGCACAGATGCAGAGTATGATTGATATTCAGTAAATTAGATAGATAGATAGATAGATAGATAGATAGATAGATAGATAGATAGATAGATAGATGTCTTATCTACTTGTTAAGTTCCAAAATGCAGGAAACAACTTACTGACTTACAGCTGTTTTTTTCCTCTGTTAGCAGGGAGCCAGAGTCAGAAACTAAAGCAAGAATTGGTTATCCAATTCAAATATTCCATTGTAGGGAACAAGAATGTTAACTACTAGGTTGAATATCTGCCCCCTCTTACTGATTGTCGAAGATTGGAAACAGAGTTTTTCAAGATGGTGTTTATGGCTCAGCTGTTAATCTGCCTACCATGATGCCCACTTTTTGTATTGAGTGGTAGATTAAGGAGGAATTAATTGAGTTGCATCTGTTCACATAGGAAACTTAGATCATATTCCTAACTCAACTCTGATTGTGATCTGGCCCAATGCAGTCACTCAGAACATTTGGGAAGTGAACCAGTGGTTTGCCTTGTTCTTCTTCTATGTTTTGGTCTTTCTCTTGGACTTTACTCTTGTATCTGTAGAAGTAGTATAGTAATAGTATTAGTAATAATCCTGTGTTCTAACAGGTAAATGTATAAATGAATTTTTCAAAGCATAAAATTTGAGTGGTGATTATTTTGCCTTAAAGCTGTCTCTTAATGATAGAGAAATAAAAAGCAATTAAAATTAAAAATGCATCTGGTTGGATTTTCAATGCATATTTACTTTATCTTGTAGTCCACTTTTATTAAATATGAATCAGGAACATCAGTACAAGAAGGTAAGAATTTGCAAAAATATAAACACGTAAATTAATTTTACCATTAAGGATCACTATTAAAGAAGTACCTACAAAATTTGCTTCTTATTAAATACATAAGAGTCCCTGTTAAATATCATTTAAAAGTAAAAAAAAAAACTTTCAACTTATTATCGAGCATATAGTCAACAACTATATCTGTAGTTCTTTAAGAAATATCATCCTCATATGATCTTAGCATTCACTGTAAGAAATTTCTCTATCAAAATGCAACTCATTTTATAGTAAGCATTTATAGGGCCTTTTCCTGATAATTTCCAAGTTTTTCTGATTTTACTTTTGGAGTAATAGATTGGACTGTGGCTTGTTTTTAATCTGTTTTTAAGTTCTTCAATTTCAAACTTTTTTTGGCTGGTGCTAATGTTTCCCTACTTTTCACCTCATATTCTATAAACTGCATTATATGTTTAGAGATATGTAACATTATAATGACAAGATACTGTTTATTGTCACATCCTTGTGACTGATCTTCACATATATATACATATATAATGTGCATGCAGTGTACACATATATATAAACATGCATGCAGTTTTATTGAAATACACATATAATTGTACATTATATGCATATTTTGACTAAAACATATGTAATTTTTCAGACCACATGAACAGGTAAATTTTTACCTAGCATCTCACTTGGTTCAAATTTTTATTTCTTTATATATTCCATAAGGATGAAAATATACAAATCGTGCTTTTTTATCTTATGTAATTTTAATGTGGGTTGGTTTGCTGCTGCTTTTTGGAAATGGGTGCATTTGTACAAGTGTTCTGTCAAATCAAAGTGAAAACCGTTATCAGAGGAGCTACTAGTTAAACTTACCTGATCTGGGATATGTGATTACAAACACATCATCATCTCTGAGTTCAAAGTTTTCTGCATTTTCTAGTCTGTTCATATCAGAAATTAAGGCACAATTATAACCTTTAAAGTTGAATAAATATTTTCCTGTGTTGTTCATAATTTTTCACCTGGCAATAAAAACAGAAACAGAATGACTAACACTTTGGGACTGTTCAACAAATGCCAGGCAGAATTTAAATGCCATGTGTACCAGTTCATTTTCCACATTGAATACATATAGCATTTTTAATCTCAGAATAATTCAGTGCTGCTTTATGGCCTTTATCAATATTTTAGAGATTAACAAACTAAGATATGAAACTAAGATGCTATTGTTTCAGATGCGGAGATTGAGGTGAAGAGAAGTTAGACACATTAACCATGGTTGAACAGCATGTTTGAGTAGTGATAGGAAGATTTGGTATTTAACTATTTGGTCAGATTCTGCAATTCTAACATCATACTGCTTAGAATTTATGCTTTTATTAGTTACTTTTGAAATCATTACAGAACCAATAATTTTAATAGATGTATTTTTTTATTTCTCTTCTTTCCCCTAAAACTAATAACCTGCTGTCTAGGAGAGAGGCTTATGAAGATAAGGAATCAGATATAATGTTTTATTTTATTTCCATTTGTTTTTCAGCTGTTTGAATATTTTACCAAATATTTAACTAATCCCTAATTTTAGACACAACAATTCCATTTATTATTATATTGGTGGTCATTAATCTCTCAACATGTTTAAACATTTTTATTTCTGAATGTGCAACACCTTTTTTAAAAAAATATACAAATATTGAAGTCACTTCAGAAATACTTTTCAGAAACATTGTGTCTATATAACGCACTAGCAGCTAACATTTCAGTGTCTAAATACTGTAAGGTTTGACATGTTTGCCTAGTTGTTTAAGAGGCCAAAGTTCCAGGAATAAACAAAGCTAACCAACCCCCCCATTAGAGCACAGAGAAGTATGCTTTTGTCAGCATACCAAGCAGCAGAGGTACCTGGTCTACACCCACTGTAGGCTACTGCACTGAGTTCAGAGACTGTAGATAAGCAAGTCACACATTAAATTCCCAAGAAACAAGAAACCACAACACGATGGGGCAAGGTATCAAAAAAAAAAAAAAAAAAGACTCAGATGAAAGAAACAGCACTTCCCCTCAAAATGACCAAAACCAATCTCAACCTCTGAGTCACAAGATGAAGACATTGAAGAGCTATCAGACAAGCAATTTTAAAAACCAGTCATAAAATTCATCAGAGACAATAGAAACCACTGGAAATAACTCAAGGAATTCAAAATCCACATCATCGCAGAAATTTTTAAAAAGTCAAAAAAGAAATCTTTGACTTAGAGCACAAATTTGAGAGCTTAACTAATGGAATAAACACAGTGGAAGACAGAATCTCTGAAACCAAAGACAATCAGAATGAAAGCATGCAGCTCATCAAACAGTTGGAGACAAACCTGACCAAAGCCAACAAGACTATACAGGAAATGATAGACTACCTCAAGAAGTTGAATCTCAGAAGTATAGGCCTTCCTGAATAAGTGGAAAGAGAGACAGATCTGCAATATGTTCTCAATGAAATAATATAGGAGAACTTCCAAAACACTGGAAACATAAATCCAGACAAAATCCAGGAAGGACAGAGAATTCCCAACTAATTTGGCACAAAGAGATCCTCACCCAGATATGTTGTGCTCAACGTCCCCTCCAACAAACACAAGGAAAGAATTCTGAGACTAGTATGAAAAAAAAGACAAGATTACATTTAGACAAAAACCAATCAGAATCACTACTGACTTCTCAGAAGAAACTCTCCAAGCAAGGAAGGAATGGAGTAAAATATTTCAAACTCTGAAACAAAACAACTGTCAAGCAAAAGTAATGTACCAAGCAAAGATTTAATCTGTATTTCAGAATGAAATTAAATACTTCCATAGCAAAGAGAAGGAAGAAGAATACACCAGCTTGACACCAGCCCTAGAAAATCTTGTAGAAATGTGCTAAACCCAAAAAGAAAGGATGCAAACCTTAATCAAAGATGGTAAATGTGAAGACCTCCTCACTAAGTCCACACAAGGAAAGAGAATTAAGGAGAGATACTATCACACTCAGATACACACATGCACAGTTACACACATTCATGGCCAGTCAACATAGCAACCTCTCAATATTAACTAAACACAAATGACCTAAATTCATTAATCAAAAGACACACATTAACAGAATGGATCAATACACAGGACCCAATTATCTCTTGCCTACAAGAGACACACCTAACCAAAACAGATACTAAGAAACTGAAAATGAAGGGACGGAAAAAGATATTTCACGCGAATGGTCTAGGAAGAAAGGCTGGTGTAGCTGTTCTAATTTCAGATGATATAGACCTCAACATGACAAATATCAAAAGGGACAAGAATGGACACTTATATTGTTGAATGGATCCATGCATCAGAAAGCAATTGCCAGTATATACATCTACATGCCAAAACCAAGTGCACCCAGCTACGTGAAGTAATTACTGATGGCCTTAAGAGGAGGCATAAATGCAAATACAATAATCTGAATAGACCTCAAGATGCCATTAACACCAATAGATCAACAAGACAGAAACTCAACAGAGAAACAATAGAACTCACACAGACAATAGAACATCCTGAGGTATAGGAATCTAACAGAGGGAATCACAATTCCAGACATGTTGAAATACTATAGGGCAGTGGTTATTAAAATAGCCTGGTACTGACACAAAGACAAAGAGTAGGATGAATGGAGTAGAATAGAAGGGAACAAACACAAGTCCAGCAAAAAAAGCTTTGATAAAAAAAAATGACAATCTAGAGGTAAAGGAAGGTCTCTTCAATAAATGCTGTTGGGACAATTGGTTGATAGCTTGCAGAAGCAAGAAGTTAGACCCACATCTTTCACCATACACAAAGAACTTACAAAGCAAATAATGAAAATGTTTAAGAAAAAGTGGTGCTACCAAATTGTTACCTTCAGTAATAACCATGAATGCAACTGGCATATACTTCCTGCTCAAAAGATACACACTGGCTTATTAGATTTAAAAACAGACAATAAACAAGCAAACAAAAACAAGACATATCTCTATGTTGCCTACCAGAAGCACATCTCAACACCAATGGATTACACAGAAAGAATAAAAAATGAACTTCTATATCAATGGAAGAGTTAAATGAGCAGGTGTAGCCATTCACACATCAGAAAAGAAAAACAGACTATAACTAAAAACACTAGAATAGACACAAAAGGGTATTACATAATGCCTAAGCAATCAATTCTACAAGAAGAAACAACTATACTAAACGTATACGCACCCAAAGCCAGAGCACACAGTTATTTAAACAATTGTCAATGGAGCCAAGGAGACAAATGATTCCAACACGATGAAATAGGTACTTCAACACCCCACAGGCTTCAGTACAAAGGTCAACTAGAGAGAAAATTAACCACGAAGTAACAGCACTAATCTATACTATGAAAAAATGAATCTAATTGATTACTACAGACTTTTTCATACCAGAGTTGCAGAATACACACTCTTTTAGTCAAAACATAGACTTGAGCTTATAATAGATCGTATGTTGGGCATTAAACAAGATTCAGCAATCTTAAAAAATAAAAGGGGAGGAGTAGGTGCGATGGCATAGCAATTAAAATCCTTGCCATGAATGCACCAGGATTCCAAATGGACATCACTTGTAATCCTGGCGACCCCACTTCCCTCCCAGCTCCCTACCTGTGGCTTTGGAATACAGAGGAGGATGCCCCAAACTTTGGAACGCTGTATGCTGGTGGGAGAGCCAGAAGAAGCTCCTGCATTCTAGCTTCAGATCGGCTCAACTCGAGCAGTTGCCGCTGCTTGAAGAGTGAACCATCAGCTTCAAGATCTTTTTTTCAGTGTCTCTTCCTCTCTGTATATCTTTTGTTTCCAATAAAAATAAATAAATCTTAAATAAAAAAAGAAATAATACAACGTATCCATTCAGACCACACTGGGTTGAAGCTGAGAATCATCAAATCAAGAATTTCTAAGAGTTCGAATGCCTTAGCTCCGTTGCTGAATCTTCTCCTTGCATGATGTGGCATCCTTTACGTGTGCCAGTTCATGTCCTGGCTCCTCCACTTCCCACTCAGCTCCCTATCTGTGACCTGGGAAGGTAGAATATGTCAGCCCAAAAGCCTAGGGATCATGTGCCCCTGTTGGAGATCCAGACGAAGCAACTGGCTCCTGGCTCTGGATCAGCTTAGTTCTGGCCACTGCTACTGCTTGAGGAATGAACTAGCAGATGGAAGATATTTCTGTCTCTCTTCTCTCTGTAATTTCTGTCTTCCAATAAAATAGACAAAAACCACTTCCTGAAAAAGGGTCATAGAAGAATCCAAAGAGAAATCATTAAGTTTCTGGAAATGATTAAAGCACATCAGAAATATGATTGTCCTAGACCAAATGGGATGTATCCATCAATATGCAGCAATGATCTAACATATGCCTATCAAAAAATGTGATATATTATTCATTAATATGCAGGAAAGATTTAACATATGCCTATCAAAAAATGTGATACATCATTTCGCAAGGTCAAATATAAAAACCATATGATTATCAAAATAGATGCTGATAAAGAATTTGGTGAAATAAAATATCCTTATATCATAAATATATAATAAGTGAGGCAATTTGGATATAATTGGAACTTTCCTCAAATGGATCAAGTATCTGAATATACTACATAACTTTCTCAAATTACCAGAGGAAAACATTAGGAAAATTCTGCAAAATAGAGGCCTAGGCAAAGACTTTTATTTTGCAGCGGGTCGTTTTCAGGAAATGTTTTTAAATCTTATCAAATGCTCTCTCTGCATCTGTTGAAATGATAATGGTTTTTGGTGTTCCTCATTCAGCTGATGAACAGTCGGGTCAGGCCAGAGATAAAGGGAGAATCCCCCCCAGCCTCCATCTCATGTCCCCTATATGGGGCATGCTCCAACTTTTCTCTCAAGTGATTTTGATAGTTGAACAGTTTGAAGTGCTGCCATTCTTGTCATTCCAAGCAGGATGAAATCTGTCCAGAATTCACTTATTGACATAGTTCACCTTTGCCCAGATTGCCACTGCCAACACATGACAGGAATAGTTAATGATTTGTTCTGTCCTCAGTCCTCTGTTGTGGAACCAGGTGTCCTCTGCACATCAAAACCTATTTTTTGTTGTTGCTGTTGTTGTTGTTGTCGTTTGCTTGTTTCTCTAAATCTTTGTGATACATCAGTGAATCTGTAGTTTGAGATAGTTCTGTCTTTGATAAGATATTACACTGCTTCTAATATTTATTTCGCTGCATCTTAGAGTTGTTGTTACGTCGTGTTTTCATTTTCATTTATTTCCAGAAATGTTCTGGGGTTGACACTGTGGTGTTACACACTATTCTTCTCTTTGTAGCCCCCACATCCCATCAGGGTTCTGCTTTGTGTTGTGGTTGTTCACCTTCCTACTCAAAAGCACTTGCCACTTATGACCTGAGAAAGTAATGGAAGTTTGCTCAAATCTTTAGCCCCCTTTGCTAACATAGGAGACCTGCAAAGAGACTCCAGGCTCATGCCTCTGGATCATGTCAGTGGCAGCCATTGCAGTCATTTGGGGAGTAGATAGAAGCTCCAACACTTTCTCTCCTTCTCTCTGAACATTTGCCTTTCAATTTAAAATAAATAATTTCTAACATAAAATTTTAATTTTTTAATTTGTGTCATCATCCATTGATCAATCATTTAGTATTACTTTATTTAATTTTCAATTATTTATGACTGTCTTCTTGTTCTTGCCTTGATTTCTAGTTTCATTGTTTTAGAGATTTGCAGGAAACCATACACTTAGGTGAGATGGAGTTTCTGGCTTCGTGGCAAAGCCTGGCAGAATCTCTCTGGTCACCTCATTGCTACCTCTTCCCAGCCCTTGGACACTCGATCACCTCTCTGATATTTCATCAAATTCTCCAGAGGGTGTTATTGTTCTCCTGCAAATGTGAAATGATTCCTGTAACTGATATCACACCTCAAACCTGATCATTCGTGTGTGGTTAACGTGTTTTAGCAACTTAAGGCAATGACAAACAGCTAAAAGCATACAATAGTACAATTGAGCCCACATTGTCCCCAAATATCCTGTTATGTGCCCACCTTTGTCCTGGAGCTTGCCCCTCTATAAATAATGTTTTGCTTAAGAAACAGAAGCAAAGATCTTGGAACAGATGACAATCATGGAATACAAAGAGTTTCTTTTTTTTTATTGTGCAGCTTCTAACTGTTGTAACATATCATTATGACACATTTTGGTTTCTCATCACAGAAAGCAGAAAGTATATGGGGCATCTTCTAAAGGGAGACAAATGTGAATCCCTAAAAACATGGTTTAAAGCTTCTACCTTGTATATAGGGAGAAAAAAAAAACAGTATAAAAAGATAAAAAAAGAGACTTGTAAAAAGCCCTGTGTTCATAGAAAGGCTAAGTTGCCCTGATCATTTTCACTGCCTTTGTTTTTTAATTTACATTTTTATCCACTTTATTATATCAGATTATTAAAATAGAATGTGTACTCACTCTACAAATACACATCAGAAATATTTCTTTTTGTGTGTGATATCTTTTTTATTACATTGCATTATGCGACACAGTTTTATAGGCACTGCAATTCCCCCAACCCTCCCCCAAACCTCCCGCCATGGTGGATTCCTCGACCTTGTTGCATTACGACAGTTTACTTCAGTTGCGGTTCTTTTATTGCAAGCATATACCAAACATAGAGTCCAGCATCTTATCGTCTAGATAAGTTCAACGGCTTCTTGTGGAGACCATCTCTGGTCTGAAGGTAGAGCCAGCAGGGTTTCATCCCAACCAATCAAAAGCCCCAACATAACATCAGCAACAATCCACAATGTCATGGAATTAATTGACATGGTATTGAGTAACCGATATGTTAAAAAAATTTACATTTTACAGGTACTATTTTTCATAGTGACATCATTTCATCTTAAATTAAGGCAAACATGTGGTATTTAACCTTTTGGGATTGGCTCATTTCCTTTAGCAATTACGGTTCCCAGTTGGGCCCAATGAATCTCAACTGAACTTGAACTATGGTTATGCAACAAGGTGGAGGAATCCACCATGGGGGGAGGGGTATGGGAGGGGTGGGGGGAATCCCCAGTGCCTATAAAACTGTACTACATAATACAATGTAAGCAACAATAAAAAAAAAAGAACTGCATTTTAATTTTTTTAATAGCAGAGTAGTATTCCATGGAGTAGATAAGCCGTGGCTTTCTTATCCAATCTTCTGCTGATGGGCATTTCGGTTGCTTCCATGTTTTTGCAATTACTGATTGTGCTGCTATGAACATAGGGGTGCATGTTGGTTTGTCATGAAACAGGTGTTTTGGATATATTCCTAGAGTGCTATTGCTGGATCATATGGTACACTGATTTTGAGTTGTTTGAGTGTTCTCCATACTGGTTTCCACAGAGGTTGTACCAACCTGCAGCCCCTCTGGCAATGAAGTAGAGTTCCCTTTTCCCCAAATCCTCGCCAACATGAGCTGTTGGTGTTTTTTTTTTTAATGTGGGCCAATCTTACTGGCATTAGGTGGTACCTCACCAATGTCTTAATTTGGATTTCCTTTATTGCCAGGGAACTTGAGCATTTTTTCATATGTTTGTTTGTCATTTGGATTTATTCCTTTGTGAAATGAGATACATGATCCTTTACATAGAAAAACCAAGAGACTCAATAGAGAAACTGCTAGAGCTTCTACAAGAGTTTGGTAGAGTGGGGGGTACAAAATTATTGAACAAAAATCAACAGCCATAGCATATGCGAACAGCCCCCAAATGGAAACAGATCTAACCAGCAAGATATCATTCAAAATAACAGAAAAATTATGAAGCATCTGGGAATAAATCTAACCAAAAATGTAGGAGACCTATTTGAAGAAGACTACAAACTACTTTAAAAAGAAGTTGAACAAGACCTCAAAAGATGGAGTAACAGCCCATGCTCCTGGATAGGCAAAATCAATATCATTAAAATGTCTATATTACCAAAAGCAATATATATATTCAACGCAATCCAAATCAAATTGCCAAAAACATTCTTCATGGAACTGGACACAATGATTCAAAAGTTCATCTGGAAACACAAAAAACCACGAATAGCTAGAACCATCCTGAACAGGAAGTTAGCAAGGGGAATCACAGTGAATTACAGTTCTGGACCTCTGGACATATTATAGGGCAGTGGTTATCAAAACAGCCTGGTTCTGGCACAAAGATAGAGAGGAACATCAATTGAGCAGAATAGAAACATCAGAAGGGAACCCACACAGATACAGTCAAATAATCTTTGACAAAAAGATAAACGACAATCCAGGCAAATGGGAAGGCCTCTTTAGTAAATGTTGTTGGGACAACTGGCTGATACCCTGCAGAAGCAAAAAGATAGACCTGCATCTATCACCATACACTAAGATCAAGTCTACATGGATAAAAGACCTAAACCTACATCCAGAAACCTTCAAACTCTTAGAAGAAAATGTTGGAAATACCCTGAAAGATCTAGGAGCAGGTCCAGACTTTCTAAGAAGGACACCAAAAGCAATAGCAATCAGGACCAGAATAAACAAATGGGACCTCATCAAACTAAGAAGCTTTTGTACAGCAAAAGAAATAATCAACAAAGTAAAAAAGCAAAACACAGAATGGGAGAAGATCTTCACACACTACATAGATGATACAGGGCTAATCTCCAGAATATAAAAATAACTACAAAACAACCAAAACACCAAAACAAAAAAGCCACTCAAGAAGTGGGAATGGGAAATTCACTGTCTTTTTAACAAAAGAACAAAAATCTATTCAATCAGTACTTGGTGACTGATTACAAGATTTAATAAAGAATCTATCATATATGGCTTTGTAAATTCCTTTCACGTATCAATTTTCTATTTAATTATGTATTTTTGCTATTTTAAGTAATACTAGTTTAAGTTTAGTGAAAATTGCTTTTGAATGTAAGTAAACCACTTGTCACTATGAAACCACATGTGCTGCCAACCATGGAGCTCTTGGCTTCAAGACAGCTGACTGCAGGTTTGAATGAGTAATAGTTTACTGAAATTGTTTTCTCTGAAGTAAAGGGATAATAATGTTTTTTAGGGTTGTTTTTGTAGTCATTCTTCTGTATGAGGTAAAAATGAAACAATTGGATGTTGTGCAAAAGCTTGTGATGATTTCTGTATAGAAAAAGCAGGCAATGTTTCTGAGTTGTCCATTATGATCATCACACTGTAGTTGTCCACATCATCTCTACTTATTGTCTTCTCGCCAATCCATGTATCCTTTGCAAGCTCTCAAGTCAGCTGGACCTGGTCTCTGACACAGCTTGAGAAAGTGCATGGTGTGATTTTAATCTTTGAACATTCGTCTATTCCAGAAAATATGTCATGTGAATGATGAGATGAATGTTTATTCTGTAGTTGCTGTATGACATATTCTGCAAATGTTTCTTAGGTCCATTGTTTGAGAGTACTAATGATTTTCTAGAGGAGAGTTGGGTGTTAAAGTCAGCTTTGGATCAGTTCAGCTCTGGCCAATGTGTCATCTGGGCAGTGAAGCAGTGCATGAAAGACTTACCCTCTTTTATTTATTTCTCCCTAAATTTGCATTTGAAATAAAAATAAAACCAATCCCAAAAGGTTAAATACCACATGTTTGCCTTAATCTGAGAGGAAAAGTTGTTAATCTGGAAAATAATACCTATACATTGTAACATTATTGCAACCTCTGACAGCATGTATTCAATGCAATAAGACAATGCGTTGTAACCTATAATACAACAATTAACGTATGTCAGAATGCGTATGATCTACATCAAAGAACTGTAAAGCCTAAAACACTCTTAATATCTTATGTTACTCTGTAATGGGGAGGCAATGCAGAGAAATCTTCCATCTCCTTAAAAAGTGAGAGGAAGACATGAAATATAGCCTATCAGGATCAAATCTGATAACCCACAGACAACAGACTCGAGTCGGCACTAGATAATAGTAAAGCTACACAGGCATAAGGGGGAATCAGGAGCGACCCTGAAAGCCTCTTAACAGGAGGTCATGCGTATGGAGCAGCGGGGAGACCCCAGAGTGGAACAGGAGGTCAGGAGGAAGCTCGCATCCCAACCCTGAAGACTCCCAGATCCTCACCAAGGACTATCAACATGGACACCAAGGACTACATCCCAACTGCTAAGGAGACCACGGGGAATAAGAGTGCCTTTGGAGGCCAAGAACTCTGAGGTCACCCACCTCCATCTGGAGCCTCCACAGGGGATGGAAGAAGTCCAAACTCTGCAGTGCAGAAACCAGCCCCATCAGAATGACGGCCAGGAGCCCTGAGCGATCTGCAGAAACAGAAGAATAATAAACTTCCTTCGGGAATAGGGAGGCAAGCTTTCTCTGGTCCTCGCCTGGCTCTGGCTCTGGGTTCCCACCCTCCCTCTCGGGGACCATTAGGATTGCTCCAGTAACACAGCAAGGTGGAGAAATCCACCATGGGGAGAGGGTTAGGGGAGGGGTAAGGGGAATCCCAATGCCCATAACACTATGTCACATAATGCAATGCAATTAACAAAATAAATTTTTTAAAAAAAGAAGTTTCATGGTATGATTTTAGTTTTTGAACATTAGTCTATTCCAGAAAATGTGTCATGTGAATAAAGAGTTGTTTATTCTGTAGTTGTTGTGTGACATATTCTGCAAATTTTTCTTAGGTACATTTGCTTGACAGTATTAATGATTTTCCAGATGTTCTTTCCACTGGTGAGAGGTGGATATTACAGTCAACTTTGGATCAGGCCTGCTCTGGCCAATGTGTCATCTGGGCAGTGAGCCAGTGCATGAAAGACTTACTGTATTTGCATTTACTTCTCTCTCTAAATTTGCTTTTTAAAATAAAATAAAAAACTTTTAAACGTAAGTTTGTAATTTTTTATTTTAAAAAAACTATAAATCTAAATTAGAGTAAATTAAATCTAAATTCCCCTTTGAATTTAATTGCAATCTTGTAGGTATTTATTGACTGCTTTCTTTGTGAAATCTCTCCTTTCTCAAAATATGTGCCCTTTATATCTTTTTACAGTTTTAGAGTTATAGTCTGTCTTCTAACATCAAGATAGCTACTCCTGCACATTTTTTGTTTTCATTTGCATAACATATTTTTTTGTAAACCTTCCCTTTTTTGTGTGTTTTCTTTTAGATTGGGTTTTTGACAGTCAGCATATAATGATATTTTAATTTTCTTTTAAATCCACTACATCATTTGCTGAAAAATTGGTTCAATTAAATTCAAGGTTAATATTTCAGGTAAGACCTAGGAGCTGTCTTACAACTGTGGATATGGATTCTATGTGCTCTTACTGAAACTGACAGTGTGATGTGTTTTCATTTCTTTACATTTGAGGCAGAATGCCCTATAGACTGCTGTTTTTTCATTTTAACAATGATATTTTTTATTTTAAAACTAGCATTTTAAGTGAGTGTATCCTATGCAGCATGTGTGTATCCATTGATGTGCTTAAACTAAAAATAATTTTTAAAAGTTAGTATTAATGGTAAAGTGACCAAATGTTCAACACAAATACTAAAGATTATTACATCAGTGAGTTTGAAAGCTATTGCACAAAAACAACTCCTAATTTTATTGTATTTTACTTTTAAACAAGGAGACAAAGAACTTTACTGAATTCAAATCAAATCTCCATCTTGTGACAGGATGATATACATACATTTAATGCATAATTTTGTAAAGCTGGTCTTGTTTACTCCCCAAATGACCACAAAATGGCTAGAATGAGGGCATGATAAAACCAGGAGCCAGGACATTCATCCAAGTCTCATGTGGGAATGCAGGGATAGAGTACTTGAATGAATCTTCCACTGCATTCCCAGGCACATTACAGGAGAGTTGGAATAGAACTGGAACAGCTGAATTACAGCCACAACTAGAGAGTCCAATTTGTTTTCCCTCATTATTTCAGGGACCTGTTTGCATTGACTATCAACTTCTACCTCCCTGAGCACAGCAACAAGGCTCTTGATTGGAAACAGAGCAGTAAGTACTTTCCCTTTTTCTCAGAATAGCATGCTGGCATCATACCTATGTGTTACTCACTACATTATAATGCTAGCTTCAATTCATTAAGATTTGTACATTTCTTTAATTGTTCTGCTGATGCTAGATGTCTCCATCTGAGAATTATTCATAATTTCACCTGTTTTTCTAGTGCATTCAATGACTTTGCTTTGAATATTTGAATTTTAATGCAAAATTAGTTTAATGAATAATACATGATATAATTCCTACTTTATGCTATATATAATAGGTGTATAATTGTTATTTCTAAAATTCATTTTATTTATTTCCACATAAATAATACATTTATTGTGTTTTATTTATATACAACTTAGGAGCATATTACTACTTCCATTATCTGAATGATGCATTCTTAGTCCCTCTTGGTATTTTGTAAATATGAAAAATTGAATTATTACAAGGATACATTTTATATTATTACCACATTTATGCAGTTTGCACATATTTTTTCTTTCAAATTTCAGGAGCCAGAGATTAAACTTGAATCATCAGCTTAAAATACACATCACCACAGGAGATCTGTTCTGGGTTCCTAGCAGTCAAGTGATGATATGACATAAATGCAGAAAGAGGTTATACTGTCAGCATCAAGATAACTCCAAGCAATTATAATCTCTTCTCTGAATTCCACTAAACATCCATTAATTGTGCATAAGATTTGATGGATCACCTTTTCTACATACTGAGCTGAACTAAGAATGGAATAGAAATGTAGTAACAGTCATAAGGAGGGTTCTTTAAAAAACTTTATTGAATTGAAATTGAAATTAAAACCACATTGAGGTTCCACTTAACTCCATATAGATTGGCCTACATTTAAATGTGTCCTCCTTCACTATTGGTTGGAGTGCATGCTAGCACAACCACTATGGACATCATTATGGAAAGTGCTAAGAAAACTGAAAATTGATCTGCTCTATGACCAAGCTATCCCACTTCTGGGAATGTATCCAAAGGAAATGAGATCTCAAATGATAAAGGTATCTGTAATACTGTATTTACAGCAGGACAATCTACAACAAAAAGGAAATGGAATTAACCCAGATGCCCATTCAAAGAGGAAATGATTAAGAAACCATGCTACCTCTGCTCTATGGAGTGCTACTCAGTGAACAAAAGGGATGAAATTTACCATTTGCAACCAAATAGTGCCAATTAGAGAGCATTATCCTCAAGGAATTAAAACACACCCCAAAGAACAAATATCACATGTTCCTTCTGATACAAGGCAACCTTCATGCAAACTATATCAGTAACCTTTTCTATATTGTTTTTTGCTGCAACTCGTGGGTTTTGATATTTATGCTTTTCTTTTCATTTCTTCAAAATAGTTTCTCTTATAAAATTCTTCATTGACTCATAAATCACACAGTAGTTTCAATTCTCCAAGAAGGCTTTTGTTTCTTTTTGTTTGTTTCTTTATTGGTGCATTGGTTATTCAGTAGTACGTTATTTAACTTCATGATGTAAAAATTTTTAGCCTTATTCCAGTGACTGAATTTGTTATATGGCTTTTCATTCAATGGAATGCAGAGTAATTGTGTAATGGAGACTATCATATCCCCAATGTGAAGATGCAATGCACTATGCATTTCCACTTCCAAATCAAAGATACACTCCCAATCAAATTGTTGGATGTATCTTCACAATTAGATTCTGGACTCCCTAGTATTGTCCATACCCACAATGTCAGACTACACTTAAACAGCAGACTAATGGACTTAGGACATATTAAAAGATTAGACTATTAGATCCTATTGTACTAATATGTGGTAAATCAAAGCAGAGATGGAATTGGAGTGGGTAAGAAAATACCAGGGCCTATGCAATTGTATCATAAAATTAAAAATAAAATGAAAGAAAAAATTATGGAAATACTTTTTATGAAACACATGTTTAAAGATTTCCAAGAAAATATAGTGCCAAAATAAACATTTATTGAATTCAAATTTTCCGTGAATTTTTATGTTCATTTATGAGAGAAAAAGAATTCAAACTTATGTCAACTCTTTCAAACACAAAATGCTCACAATGACCTGAGGACTAAATGGAACACAATCCTGGTCTGCCATGCACTGACAGAAGCTTAGTTCCTTGAGCCATCACTGCTGCCAGATCTGCATTTACAGCCAGTGGGGAATGGGAGCAGGAGCATGGAACTGAACACTGGTTCTCCATTGTGAAATATGGTTATCTGGGTCACTGAGCAACTGCTCACTCCTAGGCTAGTATTTTTAACAGAGAAACACATAAAAATACTATTTGAAAAGTGTCCTACTAAGTGAACTGCATATGTCACAAAATATTGTTCACATATGAGCTTTCATGTGAGCATTTCCTTCAGTTTTAAATGGAAAGATGAGAATCCTGAAGCTGAACTTACCAGGGTTCCAAAGATGCCATTGTTGTTTTATTAAATAGAAGCTTGTGATCATTAGTATGAAATTTGACCCTTTTAAGTATCATATTCTTGTCTAAAACAAATGTGAACATTAATATCGGTAGCTCAATGAAGCTATTACTGATGTGAAATTACATCCCACTGATGTATTTGTGAAATTACAAGCCAAAGTTGACAATAAGTAACATGAAAGAGAAGCTATACACAATTTAAGTATGAATATCAAGAAGAGTTTCAATGGAAATTTTCATAATTATTTATAACTTAACTTCCACCATTTCATTACAAGGTTTAATTAAATTAAATATGACTGAGAACGTCAAATGAGTTTCTGTGAGAGTATTTCATATGAAAGAAAGGCAGGAAAACAAATTCTTTTCATATTAAATGTTTGCAATTTCAAGGCAAAGTTTACTAAGCAATTTTCAAGAAAAGGAACATGTGACCTAGACGGAAGTATTTATTAATAATTAATCAAAAGCAATGTATATATAGAAAAATACTTGCTGCTTTCCTAAGAATCACTTTCAGTTAGGAACTTTGCTATCTGTTCTGTCCTTAATGTTAGTACACTTGAAAAAAAATTATTGGAACCCCTGGTGAGCTCTTCCAGGGAAAAAATGACAACATTTTAGTGACTATACACAATGGAACATCACCTTTTCGCATGTAATATTCACCGTTGTGTCTTACTATTCCTTTACTTTTTGCAACATGAACATAGTTTGCTTGTGGAATGGACTTCATGGTTTCAAATGTAGCCTGATTGACGATATCATCCACATCCTCTTCACTCAGTTCTTTCCCAAGAAATCTGATGATCTGAAGCACTGAGCCTCTGAGATCCTGAAACAGTAACAGGTTTGAAGAACTGAGTTGACAAGGAATGAATACGTTTCTGCCTAGTATACACTGTGAGTTGCTGTGTTTCTACATTGAATGCTTAATTGATTCAAAATATGAAAACAGATCATTTCACATGTACAGAAAGAAAAATATGAATTTGATTATTTCAAGGAACTGAGGAAGAACATTTTTCATAGAATCTAATTAGGCATGATGGCAAAAACACTTAATAACTTAAGAGTAGTAGAAATCTTTATCAACATAATAATCCCTTTATCTGAAATAATAATCAGTGAAAAAATCATTCCAAGACTTTTATCTAAAACTGGGAAAAGCACAATACTATTACTTCTGTTGAAAATAATTTTGAAAGTATTAAACCTGGAAATCAGGACTTAGAATGAAAGACATTAGAATTGAAAATAAGCAAATGAAATAATTTCTATTAGCAGACATCCAAATTTTACATGGAAAATGTCAATGATAGTCCTGGAAAATTTTTCCTGACTTTTGGTTAGTACAAAAAACAAAATGCTAAAAGCTAATAATGACCAAATATAAAAATGCAACAAAAATGAATTCAATTTTATTATATCAAAAGTAATTAAAATTATTTGCAATAAGATTTACCAAAAGTGGATACTTTTTATGATTTTTTCCAAAGTATTAATAAAAAATGAAATCCAATAGAAATATTATTCCTCTTGAGAAGTATAATTCTCAAAGTTCATGAATTAGGATGCAATAACTTTGTGTTCCCATTACATCACCAAGTGATTCACAGATCCAATAAAATTCCTCTAAATATCCCAATGATGAATTTATAGAAATTGAAAAAAATTGTTGCACATAGACACTTTATACTTTACCTCAAAGCTTTTCATTCTGCTTTTCCATATTTTTTTAAAGTATGAATTTTATGGTGCAATTCCATAGGGTCTGGGATTTCCCTACACCCTACTCAAATTCCTACTGGCTACTGATTTTCTCCCTATTATTACAATAGTTATTCATAAGCAGTTATAAGCCTATCAGTCTGTTATTTAAGTGTGCCCTGGAAAGTCTGGTATAAACAATGTTACAGAGCCCAGGTTCCTATTTTGTTTTGGCCAATTAATGAAATGGCCAAAAATCAACATGCAGCTCAGCTTGAAAAATTAATTAAGATTTTGTTTACATTAGGATAATCACATAATGTTTTTGAAGAAATGTTAAGATTTCAACTCTTTAGAGATCCTAAGGAGAGCAATGGTTTAACACAAATTGCATCTACCAAATTTTGGCAATTAGGAACAAACAAATATATTGTGTTCCAGAGAAATAACTTCCCTGCACAATTGTATGGAAAGTAGATTCCAGTAGGTAGAATTCATGTTAGTGTTTTACTCTGTTCTACATTTGAACTCTTCCACTTTTAAAAATATTTTTTAAAGTCATCTGATTTGTTATTCGTATTGTGAAAAACTGGTTGTATCACTGGAAGCTTCCAGATACCTATATATCTTTACTTTTTAAGGTAACTTAGTAATATTTTGTAATCAAGCAATATTTTACAGAACTTTGTGCATGCCAGGGCAACCAAAACAGTCTTGTAGCTCTAACAAGCCATATATCAACAACTGAAGAGTAGAACAGTCTTAGGCAGGTGAGCAGAGAAATCTCCAACAACTAACAAAGTGAGGACTAACTGAACTCTACATCCTACCTGGTGAGGTCTAGGAAAAGCCAAATTGGGAGCCTGACCAGTAAGGTACAGGCTGAGCTATTACAGGCCAGCTGACTTCTTCCTGTCTGTTCACAACTTTCTATATTAGTCTCTCTGCATCTATCAGAGCTACTTTTGGGGCTCCTGAGCAAGCCTGATGGTCAATGCAAGAGAGGATGTGGAGCCAAAGCTGGAACTAAGTAAGGACCAGAGAAAGCTCCTCTCCTGAGTCCGGAAGAAAGTTTAATATTCTGTCTCTGAGGACCACTCGGGGTTCCTACTGTTGTTCCAATGTCACCAGACGCTATGAGGAAGGTTCTGGGTTACTTCAATCCCATTTGGGAAGAATGATAGGAAATTACTGACCTCAGAGTTTTCATCCTACGAGCACACTCAAATTCGCTGTGATCTCCTTGGCAGTTGGGATATGGTCCTTGGTGCCCATACTGGCAATCCTTAATGAAGTATCCACTGCTTCAGTGGTAAAAGCACTTGAAAGGTTTCCAGGAGTCTCACTGGGACTAAGATACAGAACTCCTCTCATCCTCCTGCTCCTTTTTGGGATTCTCTCCTTCTCTGTGCATATGATTTCCTGTTAATAGGTTGTCAGGGTTGCTCTTTGATCCCACTCCAACTCTCTATAGTTTTTTTTTTTATTATTAATGTCTAATGCAGTGAAGAATCTGTTATCTATAAGTCATTTGTCTTAATCTTAACAGATTATACTTAAAATCTTCCTCACAGATTCTAAGAAGGTGGAAGATTTCTCTGCCCTCCTGGCCTACTGTGGAACAAAAGGGATATTAAAAGCATATCAGCTTTTTTCAGTTCTGATGCAGTTATTCTTGGGATTCCATATTCTCCAGGAGCAGTTTTGTATCTGAGGGAGTTGTGCTGCATCTGAGGTCAGAGGAGTCATAGCAAAACCCACAGTTTTTCCAAGTACTTTAGGAAATCCTGGAGCCAAGAACATAAACTTTTCCATGGGTTATTATTGTTCCAGGATACCAATCTTTTACTTGCTTTATCTACGCAGGAATTTGCAAACTCCTATCAGAGAATGTAGAAAATGTTTATCTTTAGGAGTGTTAATGTCTCCTTGAGGCAAATTTTAAATGTTAAAAGGCAAATTTTAGAAATATTTTTATATGCAATCAATCTTTCATTGATTATTGATTCATAGGTTGCAATACAATATATTACTGCATGTGGTACAGTTTGCAGATGCACTATTACATAATTTTCCTGCATTCTTTATAAATTTGACATCCATTTATCTTATATTAAGGCAAATATATGATATCTGACCTATTTTGATTGACTCATTTCCCTTAGCATAATAGTTTTCAGTTGGACCCACTTGCCCACTAAGAAATGCATTTTGTTTTTTTTTTTAAATAGCTGAGTAGTATCTCATAGAGTAGATTAGATGAACTATAGTTTCCTTATCCAGTCTTCTGTTGATGGGCATTTTGGTTGCTTCCAAGTTTTTGCAGTGATCGATTGTGCTGGTATGTACATATGGATGCATCTTGGTTTCTCATGTAACAGGGGTTTTGCATATATTCTTAGAAGTGCTATTACTGGGTCACATGGTATGCAGACTTTCAGTTGTCTGAGTGTTCAACATACTGATTTCCTCAGAGGCGGTACCAGCCTGCAATCCCACCAACAATGAAGTATAATTCCCTTTTCCCCTGCATCCTGACCAGCAAGTGTTGTTGGTAGCTTTCTGTATTTCATTTTCAAAGACAAAAGAAAGCTTTGCTGGATATGTTATCCTAGGCCAACAATTTTTTTCTTTTAGAATCTGAAATATGTCACTCCATTTTCTTCTTGCCTGTATAATTTCCTGTGAGACATCTCCTGCAAGCATAATTGGCATTCCTTTACATGTCAACTGATTTTTTTCACGTGCACATTTAAGGATCTTTTCCTTATGTTCAATTGAAGAGAGCTTGATGATCACATGTGGTGGTGAAGATCACTTTTGATCAAGCCTGTTGCGAGTTCTGTGCCACTCCTGGATCTTGTTTCCCAATTCTTTCTCCAGATTAGGGAAATTTTCCTTGATTATTTCATTAAATACATTTGCAGGGAGAAGAGAAGATGGCCGACGTAGGAGGAAGGCTGTGAGGGAGTCTCCAGTGAAAGAGGGATAGAAAGTCACAGAAGCAGCAAAGAGGAACAGCAGGGAATCGCAGGGAGAGGTCCGTGAGGCTCCCTGGGACAGTGTGGAGCCAAAAAGATCCACACAACTCGGAAGAACAGCGAGAACGGAGCAGGGCAAAGGTAGAGAAACCGACATCCCACTCCAGACCTGCTGAGTCACTTTTGAAAACGGCCTGACGGGAGACGCGGACAGCCCGGAGGCGGGGAGATCGGGCGGATCGTCGCCGGCGGGAGGCCTTCGGCAGCGGTGGAGGCAGACTGCAGCGGCCGAACGTTTGGTGAGCCGGGGGGTTGACGTGGCAGCCTCCGCATTCCTAGACCCCTGCCGAGGTTTTAGCCTCTGAGAACGCGGGGCAGACGGACTGAAACTGTTGGGTTTGTGCCTTGGGAACTGCGTGCAGTGGTGTTGGTGGCTGAGGGGGCCCCGGGGGGGCGCCTCGGGTGTTCCTACACTGGGGGGGCCAGTGCGTCTCGGTGCGCAGAGGCTGCTGGCGAGGATCTGGAGTCCTCCACATCCTGCCTGGTGGAAGTGAGATAACATCAGGAAGACCCTGGTCGCCGCGCCGAGCGGCTGCGCCGAGCGGACTAGGCGGCCCCGCCTGCAGCAGCCGCCTCCACAGCGCAGGTGTCAGGTGTCAGAAGAGCTCTGCCCAGCTTTGGGAAGTGTAGTGCTGTGTGTCCCCGACACGCAGGTACCACTCCCATAGGGTGAACTGCTCACCTCTCGCCTCCCACCCTGCAGTTCTGAGCGTGGGCGACCCACCAGGAGAGCACTGAAAACTCCTGCATCACACTGACACGGTGCGAACCTGCCGTGAAATTATAACAGGGCGCCTGGGCCACTCCTCCGCTAAGGGCCGGTGTGAGAGAGCCACACAGGAACAGGGGCTCTGAACATCCACACACCACGAGTGGTGGATTCACTGCACAAGAGCCACGCCTGGAAAGTGCCTCACCCACAGTCCCGTGTGTGGGAGACGCACCAGGTGGGCTCTGAAAAACCTTGCAGTCCCTGACACGGAGAACGCAAGGAGAAAGCACATAAAACCTTCTAAGTCCTGCGGATTCCCGTGCAGGGGGCACACCCAGAGAGCGCCTCCATCCCTCCACGCCCTGGGGTGTCACACCTGTAGAAGAGGTGCCCAGAGTGTGCCTGGAATCCACTGGGCCCCCAAGGTGGTGCTCTACAGCCCCGGGCCCTGAGAACGCACCAACGGTGCCTTGAAAATTACCACGCTCGACAACACCACGTCTGCAGGCTCCAATCTCTACAGGAAAGCATCTGACAGCCCCTCAACACACGGGTTCATTTGCCCCACCAGAATTCACCAACGCAATGGGAAAAACCACCAGAAAGAGCTGTGCTCCAGATGAAAGAGCCAGCACCCCACCAAACATGGGCCAAAAGCCATTATCAATATCGGCGATGCGAGATGAAGACATGGACGTGTTACCAGCAAAGGAATTGATGAAAATAATGCTAAAATTTCTCAGAGACGTGGACACAAAGCTGGAAGACTACCAGAACCGCATAATCACCGAAATACAACAAATCAAAACCAAACTGGATGCCCAAGAGAATAAAATTGAAAGCCTCATCAACAGAATAAATGCGGCAGAGGAAAGGATCTCTGAAACAGAAGACACACAAAATGAAAGTGCCCAGCGAATTAAACAGCTGGAGACAAACCTCAGCAAAACTAATAAAATGATGCAAGAGATGAAGGATTACCTTAGAAAACTGAATATTCGGATCATCGGCCTCCCTGAGGGAGTAGAAAGAGAATCTGGGATGCAAGCAGTGCTTGATGAAATTATACAGGAAAACTTCCAAAACACTTGGAACACGAATCCACCCCGCATACAGGATGGACAGAGAACTCCCAACAGACATGACCCAAAGAGATCTTCACCCAGACACACGGTGCTCAGGTTCTACTCCAATGAAGACAAAGAAGGAATCCTGAGACAAGTACGAAGTAGAGAAAAGATCACATACAGGGGAAAACCCATCAGAATCACTGCTGACTTCTCCGAAGAGACCCTACAAGCAAGGAGAGAATGGACAAAGATCTTCCAAGTCCTGAAACAAAACAACTGTCAACCAAAAATAATCTACCCAGCAAAGATCTCATTTGTATATGAGAACGAAATCAGATACTTCAATAGCAAAGAAAAACTAGAAGAATATGTCTACACAAAACCAGCTCTGCAAAGTCTCCTTAGAAATGCGCTAGTCCCGGACAAAAAGGAGGCAAATCACAAACAAAGATGGCAAATAAGAAGGTCTCCAAACTAAAAGCTGCACAAACAAGACAACTACATAGGCAACAACACACACACAACACAATCACATGGCAAGGCAAAATTGCAAACTCTCAATTTTAACTCTCAACACAAATGGTCTAAATTCACCAATCAAAAGACAGAGATTAATAGAATGGATCATCAAACAAGACCCAACCATCTGTTGCCTACAAGAAACGCATCTAACCAGAAAGGATGCAAAGAAACTGAAAGTGAAGGGATGGAAAAAGATATTTCACGCTAATGGACAAGGAAAAAAAGCTGGGGTAGCTATCCTAATTTCAGACGAGATAGATTTCATTCTAACTAACATCAAAAGAGACAGGGAAGGCCATTTTATACTGGTGAAGGGAATGATCCATCAAGAAGCAATCACCATCATTAATGTTTATGCACCGAATCTTAATGCACCTAGTTACGTAAAGCAATTACTTACAGACTTAAGGGAAGACATAGACACCCGGACAATTCTTGTGGGCGATCTCAACACACCTCTAACAACAATGGACCGGTCTACGAAACAAAAACTCAACAAAGAAACAACAGAGCTCACACAAACAATAGAACAACTGGACTTAGTAGACATATATAGAACTTTTTATCCTAAGGCCACAGACTATACATTCTTCTCAGCGGTACATGGCACCTTCTCCAGAATCGACCACATGATAGGACATAAAGCGAATCTAAACAACTTCCAAAACATTAGTATCATACCATGTACCCTCTCAGACCACCATGGGATGAAACTGGAAATCAACAACTCAAAACTCCCCAGGAAGTATAGGCACTCTTGGAAATTGAACAATATGCTATTAAACGAACATTGGGTCAGAGAAGAAATCAAAGATGAGATCAAAAAATTTATGGAAACCAATGAAAACTCTGATACAACACTCCAAAACTTGTGGGACACCGCCAAAGCAGTGCTACGAGGTAGATTCATCGCAATCGGAGCACATGTCAAGGCCCAAGAAAGACGCCAAATACAGGAACTAACCTCACACCTCCAGGATCTGGAAAAACAGCAGCAGAAGAGTCCCACGCACAATAGGAAACAAGAAATCATCAAAACAAGGGAGGAGATAAACCAAATAGAAATCAAAAAAACTATACATAAAATCAACAAATCAAAAAGTTGGTTTTTTGAGAAAATAAACAAAATAGACACTCCACTGGCCCGATTGACCAAAAAAAAACAAGAGAAAGTGAGAATCAATAGCATTAAAGATGAAAAAGGCAACATAACAACAGACACTGCAATCATTAAGAAAATAATTAGAAATTACTACAAAGAACTGTACTCCCACAAATTTGAGGACCACCAAGAAATAGAAAAGTTCTTGGACTCCCACCACTTACCAAAACTCAGTCCGGAGGCAACTGCAGAATTAAATAAACCCATAACCGAGGTAGAGATTGAAACAGTCATCAAGGATCTCCCAACGAAAAAAAGCCCAGGCCCAGACGGCTTCACTACAGAATTCTACAAAACATTCCGAACAGAACTAACCCCAATCCTCTACAAGCTCTTCAAAACAATAGAGGAGGAAGCAACCCTCCCAAACTCATTCTATGAAGCCAACATCACCTTAATCCCAAAACCGGACAGAGAACCATCAGAGAAGGAAAACTACAGACCTATCTCTCTGATGAACATTGATGCTAAAATTCTCAACAAAATCCTAGCCAATAGAATTCAAAAAATCATCAGACAGATCATTCATCCGGATCAAGTAGGATTCATCCCTGGAATGCAGGGATGGTTCAACATTCGGAAATCCATAAATGTTATAAACCATATCCAAAAACTGCAAAACAAGAACCACATAATAGTTTCAATAGATGCAGAAAAAGCTTTCGACAAAATCCAACACCTCTTCATGCTAAAAACTCTAGCCAAAGTAGGCATAGATGGGAAAATCCACAACATAATTAAAGCAATTTATGAAAAACCCAACGCCAGTATCATACTGAATGGAGAAAAGCTAGAACCCTTCCCACTGAGATCTGGAACAAGACAAGGGTGCCCGCTATCACCACTGCTATTCAACATAGTCCTAGAGGTACTTGCAGAGGCCATAAGACAAGAAAAAGAAATCAAAGGCATACGTATAGGAAACGAAGAAGTCAAGCTTTCACTATATGCAGATGACATAATCCTATACATAGAAAAACCAGGAGACTCAATACAGAAACTGCTAGAACTTATACGAGAGTTTGGCAGAGTGGCAGGGTACAAAATTAACGAACGAAAATCAACAGCCATAGTGTACGCAAATAACACCAAGATGGAAGAAGATCTAACCAACAGGATACCATTCAAAACAACAGAGAGAAGTATGAAGTATTTGGGAATAAATCTAACCAAAAGCGTAGGAGACCTATTCGAAGAAAACTACAAACTATTTAAAAAGGAAATTGAACAAAACCTCAAAAGATGGAATAACATCCCGTGCTCCTGGATAGGCAAAATCAATATCATTAAAATGTCTATACTACCACAAGCAATATACATTTTCAACGCAATTCCAATCAAATTGCCCAAAACATTCTTCACGGAACTGGATACAATGATTCAAAAGTTCATCTGGAAACACAAAAAACCACGAATAGCTAGAACCATCCTGAAAAATAAGAGGTTAGCAGGGGGAATCACAATCCCGGACCTCTGGACATATTATAGAGCAGTGGCTATCAAAACAGCCTGGTACTGGCACAAAGACAGAAAGGAAGATCAATGGAATAGAATAGAAGCACCAAAAGGGAACCCACACAAATACAGCCAATTAATCTTTGACAAAAAGACCAATGATAGCTCAAGCAAGTGGGAAGGCCTCTTTAGTAAATGTTGTTGGGACAACTGGCTGATAGCCTGTAGAAACAAAAGGATAGACCCACATCTATCACCATACACTAAGATCCAATCTACATGGATAAAAGACCTAAATCTACATCCAGAAACCTTCAAACTCTTACAAGAAAATGTAGGAAATACACTGCAAGACCTAGGAGTAGGTTCCGACTTTCTAAGAAGGACACCAAAAGCAATAGCAGTTGAGAACAGAATAAACAAATGGGACCTCATCAAACTAAGAAGCTTCTGTACAGCAAGGGAAACAATCAACAAAGTAAAAAAGCAACCCACAGAGTGGGAGAAGATCTTTGCACACGATATAGGCGATAGGGGGCTAATTTCCAGGATATACAAAGAACTTCAAAACAACCAAAAAACCAAAACAAACAAGCCACTCAAGAAATGGGCAAGGGAAATGGGCAAACATTTCACAAAGGAACAAGTCCAAATGGCAAACAAACATATGAAAAAATGTTCCAGCTCCCTAGCAATAAGGGAAATCCAAATTAAAACATCGATGAGGTACCACCTAACACCAGTAAGATTGGCCCACATAAACAAGAACACCAACGACGCTTGCTGGCGAGGATGCGGGGAAAAGGGAACCCTACTCCACTGCTGGTGGAGCTGCAAATTGGTACAGCCTTTATGGAAATCAGTCTGGAGAACACTCAAACAACTCGGAATCTGCATGCCATATGACCCAGCAATAGCACTCCTAGGAATATATCCAAAACACCTGTTTTACGACAAACCAACATGCATCCCTATGTTCATTGCAGCACAATCAGTAATTGCAAAAACATGGAAGCAACCGAAATGCCCATCAGCAGAAGATTGGATAAGAAAGCTTTGGTTCATCTACTCCATGGAATACTACTCAGCTATTAAAAAAAACAAATTGCAGTTCTTTGTGGCTAAATGGGCACAACTGGAAACTATAATGCTAAGGGAAATGAGTGAATCCCAAAAGATTAGATACCACATGTTTGCCTTGATTTAACCTGTAATTTTTTGTTTGGTTGTTTGTTATTTTTTGAACCTGTCATTGATACTGTCTCAACCCAGATGTTTCGAAGAATGGAACTCGCATTATTCTTAACATATTGTTTACCCATTACTATGTCAATTAATTCCATAATGTTGTATATTGATACTGAGGCCTTGTTGGGGCTTTTAACTGACCGGATCTTTACTCTGTTAGACCTATCTTCAGACCATAGAAGGTCTCCCCAAGAGGCCACTGAACTTATCTGGACAATAAGACGCTGAACTTTATGCTAGGCATGTGTTTTCAAGCAATGAATCTCAACTGAACTTGAACTATGGTTATGCAACAAGGTGGAGGAATCCACCATGGGGGGAGGGGTATGGGGAGGGGTGGGGGGAATCCCCAGCGCCTATAAAACTGTACTACATAATACAGTGTAAGCAACAATAAAAAAAAAAAA
>NW_024465838.1:0-16141 GCF_017591425.1 Ochotona curzoniae | reverse complement strand
CAATTTCATCAAGAAAAAGATAAGACATTGCCCAATGTCACAGAATTCTTAAAGGAAAAAAAAAAAAACTGGTGAAAACCCTGTATATGTACTTACAAGATATTGCCATAATTTGTGTGTATTTAGGACTCCTTAAAAATCAGATCTTGATCCTGTGCTGTGGCCTAGAAACTAAAGTCCTTGCATTGAATGAGCCAGGATCCCTAATGGGCGCCGGTTCTAGTCCTGGCAGCTCCACTTCCCATCCAGCTCCCTCCTTGTGGCCCGGAAAAGCATTAGAGGATGGCCCAAAGCCATGGGACCCTGCACCCGCTTGGGAGAACTGGAGGAAATTCCCGGCTCCTGGATCCTGGCTCCAGATTGGCACAGCGCTGGCTATTGTGGTCACTTGCAGAGTGAACCATTGGATGGAAGATCTTCCTCTCTGCCTCTCCTCTTCTCTATAATATCTGACCTAGTAATAAAAATAAATAAATCTTTCTTAAAAAACTCAGATCTTGAGTACTTAGAACTTTTGGAATAATAAAAATAAACAAAAGCTAAAATCAACTAGAAAATATATATATATATATGTGTCATTTGAACTATTGCCTATTGCCTCCCATGGTCCACATTAGTTGGATCAAGTGAACAAGAGTTTCAAGCCATTCTGGTCTCTGGAGTCTGAAACAGAGTCAGGACTTGAATTCAAGGCTTTGGATATGGAATATAGGCATCTGAAGATATAGCTCAGTGACTGTAACCGACATCTGAAAAGATGCATGGTATGATTTCTATTATTTTTTAAGTTAGTAAGGCTTGTTTTGTGACCTATCATGTGGTCGATCATGGACAAGGGGCCACATAAAATTGAAAAAATTGTATATTCAGTATCTGTGGGATAGGAGGCTCATCTATTAAGTCCATTTATTCTATTCTTTGCGTGAGATCTTTTGCTTCTTTGCTGAGTTTCTGTCTCATCCATCTGTGTATTGATGTTAATGGGGTTCCAAAGTTTTGGACTGTCCTTGACTACTTTCCCAGGACACAAGCAGGGAGCTGGATGGGAAGCAGGGCTACCAGAATTAGAACTGGTGCCCATATGGGATCCTGCAATGTGCAAGGTGAAGAGATTAGCCACTAGGATAGATATCACACCGGGCCTGATTTTTAATCTTTAGCAACTATCTTAAAGTTCTTTGCCAAATTTTTTTTTTTTATGATACTTACATAGTTGATCAAGGTGGAAAGGATTGAGGGTTAGGAAAAACTGGGTTTGATCACTGTCTCCCAATTTTCTATTTCCTATTCCTGTATCTTGTGGAAGGGGTAACATTAAGGGAAAAAGCCATACCCAGATTCGCAACTGCCCTAGCACCCAGTGTTGTGGAACATTTGCCCATTTGTTAAATGAGTGGGTTTTACTTTTGCCACTGTTGATTCTTTTTTAAGATCCTGATATATTTTGAATAGTAATCCTTTTGTTGGATAGGTAGCATGTGCATATTTTTCCCATTTCCTTGGATATCTCTTTGCTCTATTGATACTTTCCCTTGTTGAGCAGCAGTTTCTGAGATTGACATGCCTCTAATGTTTATTTCTGTTTCTTTCTTTCTCTCTTTTTTTTTCTGTACTTTGGGAGTGTTATTCAAGAAGCTGCCCTCTTCACCAAAGGTGTGTTGAAATATTTTCTGTTTTCTTCCATCAACTTTTTAGCCTGAGTTATTCAGTTGATGTCTTTGATCTATTTTGGCTTGATTTTTTTGTTTGTAGTGAGAGCTATGGATTGAATTTCATTCATACTTCTGTGTGATTGTGTGTATACTCATAATGCTCAATTTTTTTCACAGTGTTTTTGAAGACATTATTTTTATTTCACTACTATGCTCTGAATGATTCTTATGAAAAACAACTGACTGCATTTTATTATTAATTATTAATTATTATGTGGAATAATTTTTATATTCTTTATTCTGTTTCATTCATATATATATACATATATATATGTCAGTTTTTCTACCAATGGAATGCTATTTAATAGCTAAACTATGCTTTGACCTTTGGTATTGAATTGTTCATTTTTCTTGCTCAGAATAACTTTGGCTACTCTGGATTTTTGTGATTCCATATGAATTTTAGAATTTTTTTCCCCTGCTTCTGTAAAGAATATCA
This sequence comes from Ochotona curzoniae, assembly GCF_017591425.1. NCBI lineage: Eukaryota > Metazoa > Chordata > Mammalia > Lagomorpha > Ochotonidae > Ochotona > Ochotona curzoniae. The sequence continues at coordinate 13,990 of NW_024465838.1, read as the reverse complement.
TTAACATTTTACGTGAATTATATTGAATCTAAAAATGGTGCTAGGTAGTATAGATATTTTAAACATAATGATTCTTTGTAATCATGAGCAAGAAATATTGTTCCATTTTTGTGTTCTTAATGATTTATTTCATTGGTGTTTGACAATATTAGCTGTAGGAATCTTTTTTTGCTTAAATCCACTATGTTTTTGTCAATAGCTATATACACTATTTATTATATTTTTTAATAATTTATTTTATTTCATTTATTTGAAAGGCAGAGTTGTAGAAAGAAAGCAACCTTTCATCCACTGGTTCAGTCTCTCTCTTTTGTTTTTTTCAAATTCTTTTTTTATTTTGACAATCTTTAGATAGTTAATTTGGGTAAAAAGGGTCAAGGGCTACAGGAAAGTGGGTAAGACGATTATTTCCATATTGTTTCCTTCATGTATCTGAGGTAAAGGGGGATATTGAGGGAGAAGCCCCACCTGGTTTCCCACCCACCCCAATTCCTGCATGTGGGGCATTCTCTGAGATATTTGCTCAAGTGGTTTCAATAGATCACCAGTTATGAATTCCTGCCAATCTCTCCCCTCCAAACATGATGAGGTCATTGAAAAATCCACTGATCGACATTGCCCATTATAGTGTCTCTATTTGCCCAGTATTTTGTTACCAACCTATAGCTAAGGTGGTTGATTAACTTGTTCCATCTTCTGTCCTTTCATGGTTAGGGTTCTGAGTCTGGCATTTCAATTGGGGAGATCGCCAAAGAAACTTCGTCTGAGGTGATCCCAGGCCAGATTCTTGTATGCAGCAGCAAGTACAGGGCCCAGCACAGTCCATCACCCTGGTCAGCTGGTAGTAGCAACTGCTGGGTTGGTTCTATTTTCAGCCCCGACCTTCACTGGAACCAATAATGTTGCAATCCAGACTGGTTCTGCACAGCACGTACTTGGCCCTCACCTAAACCAGTGGAAGCTGCAGCCTGGTGAGAGCGACCCACAATAACCCCCACCAGGCCCACCCCCTACCCTGGTTTGCCAGTATGTGTAGCAGACCAGTCCAGTCTGTCCCACATCCCCCTTGGCTCTCGTACATGGCAAATGGCATTGAAGCTTAGATCCATCTAACCAGCTCAACAATCAAGCCCTCACAGGTGTTGTTGAGTGCCTCTCTGTCTAGCCACCCCAGCCCCTGTCCTGGTTTTTGTGCCCTCCCGTAGAAGTGGTAACCCAAGAGGGGGGAACCCACTATTTCCCTCCCAGGTCTCTCACTCCCAGATTGTGCACTTTCCAGGTGGTTCTGCAGTTTAACTTGACAGAATTAGCCACCAGTGCCAGTTTCTGCCAGCTGATGCTACAGCTATGCCCAAACAACCCTCGCCCACTCTAATTATAGGTTGCACCCATAGGAATAATCAGCCCAGCCTGGCTTTTCCCCGATCTAGTCCACATGAGGCGTACAGGTGTTGTAGCCCTGCTTAGTCTGGTCTGCCCCATCCCAGTTCATGCTCTCCAGTGGGAGTAGCTGTCTAGCAGGGGAATCACCCCTTATACCTCTGTCCCCTCCCTTCCTGATTCTCACGTGTGCTGGATGGACACTGCAGTCACATTCGGTACAGACAACCTCATCCTAGCATTCTGTAGTGTGGACTGGTTTTTATCGCAACCAAACCTGGCTCGACCCTTACTCTGTTCTGGTGTTTGGGTTTGCCAGTGATGACGTGAACTAATTCAGCCTGGTCCTCCCCCGATCCATGCCTAATGTATGCCTGTGGTAACTTCTTGTGGCCTAGTCTGGGCTGTTTCCATTCATGCTTCTTGCGCTTAACTGCTGGGTCTGTGTCCTGCCAGGGGAGTTGCCCAGGCTCCTCCATCAGAACCCCTCCCAATGCCAGATTTTGCACATACCAGGGGGTCCATGAGCCAGCCCTACTCAGTTTACCTCCTGTCCTAGCAGGAACAGTGGCTTTTCCTGACTAGCCTTCGACCCAAGCTGGTCCTTGCTGTTGGATGTTTCAGCCCAGCCACGGCTCGTCCACACCCACATATGGCTCACACATGGTTCAGTAGGGGTTGCGACCTAGCCTAGTCTGTCCCACGTTTATCCTGGTCCTCCAGAACACCAGACAGTTCTGGGATCTGGCCCAGCCTGGTGCGTCCAGTCCCAGTTCACACTTCTGCCAAGAGAGATTTCAACTGCTTCCTGATCAGAATGCAGCCCCCATTCCAGCCCACGCGCCCGTTGGCGGTAGCCTTAATCCAGTTAGTGTGTCCCCTTAGCTCCCCAACCGGGCCTGTTCCCAACCATGGATCACGTGCATGCCAGTGGTTGCTCTGACTCAGTCCCTCACTTGTACTGGCCTCTGCCTTGGGCACTGTGGCTTAGCATCCCTGACTTACTTATACCAGTAAGTGTAAGAGCCTGGCTCTGCATGAATGTGCTCCATCCTGGTTTCCTGTTTCGCTAGTGGGCTAGGGCTTGCTCAGTCCTGCCCAGTACACCCCATTCCATTACAAACCCATACAGTAGCCAACCCATACAGACCTCCAGGTCTGGACCACATGTTCACCAGCCGGGGCTATTACCTGCCTGGGAAGTTTTCCAAGTTCCTCCACTTGATCCACTCCTGGACCCAGTCCTCATACATGCCAATGGGTTTTAGGCCAGTGCCCAGTGCAGTCTGGCCTTCCATTTGGCCTTGTATGAGCTGGTGAACGTTGCAGCCCGCCCCTCCGCCACAGCCTATTCAGGATGCACATTCAGGTGCTGCTGCCTTGACCAGTCCAGACTGCTATGAGTTCCTATACCTGTGATTGATGACACGCTCCTTGTTCACCCCGAGCTTATTCCATCACCTCCGCAACTCTTGAGCTAACTGGGGGGGTGGGGGGGGTTAGAATTTCCAAAGGGCTTGGCCCACACAGCCTGCACAGAGTCTATCCCTGGATATGGCTCTCAAATGCTAGTTAATGTATTGGCCCTGACCAAAGTGACCATTTTCCTGATCCATCATCATGTCAAGTAACAGAATATGATTCTGCTGGACAAGCCCCGTGCCATAGCTTTAGCATGAACTGGTATTTGGTGGTCAGCATTGCTAAGTGATAACACATTCTTTAAAGGAAGAGTAGCTGTCATTGGGAATCTTTAGGATATATTCACCTCACAGAAACACATTGGGTTCAACATGGAGCTACATAAACAGCAATTCAAACCACCAAAATCCCAGAGCTCCCCTGCTGGGTGGCCAGCAGGCAAAGCCTGGCACCAAATGGCACACTGGCTGCCCAGGCCCAGCTCACCACGTACACATGATGGCAGGCTTGTGGGATCCAGGCATGGAATGCACTGTCCTGGGACCCATCCGCAGCCGAGAGGCGGCAGGAAGTTTAAACTCCCAGGCGCAAAGTCGCGCCCCACCCTAATCCTGTCCACCGCCCAATGAGAGCGGCGGGTGGGCCTGCCTAGCCCCACTCCAGACACCTCCCCTCTCGGTCAGTGTAGTTACCCCAAAGGGAGCAGCCCTGCAGCCCAGGCAGACCCAGGCCCAGCTCACCATGTGCCCATGATGGCCGACTTGTGGGATCCAGGCATGAGACGCCTTGTCCCGGGTTCCATCCCTAAATCCACTCTTAAATATTTGAATTTTTATGGCTTATAATGAGTGGTATTTCTTAGTTGGTTTCTCTTTCAGTGACTTTACAATTAGATATATAAAAGGCTACCATTTAAAATTTCTTTTCTATATGAAAATTACTGATTTGAGCTATGATTCTACATGCTTTTTGGTCTTTCATGTATCATGTCATTTCAACACATGAATAATTCAACTGCCTCTTTTATTATGGTCTGAGGCAGCTAGTTCAGGATCTTGAAAATAAGAGCTTGGAAGCCAGACCTCTTCTGTCAGATAATCCTATCTGTCCACCTATTAGTCAAATGATACTTATCATCACCTCGAATGAGAGGTATTGCATTGTTGCTTCTATCACCCCATAAAGGCCCATGATGGTAATGTCTCAGCCTTGTGGTCTTACCCTCCTGCTGTTCTCATGCTCCAACTTTAGGACTCCTGAGCACCTGCTTGCGCTCTTTGTTGCTATGGATGGACAGCAATGAGTATGGTCTATGTATGTCTGAATTTTTCATCCTCTGTTCACTACATGAGTAAATCAGAGAAAGTGCAAATGCTAAAATGCTTTGTTTTCTTATTTGTGTACTTTCTTAAAATAAATTTTTAATGATTTATGTATTTATTTTTATTTCAAAGGCAGATATAGAGAAAGTAGAAGAGACAGAGAGAAAGATCTTCCATCCCATCATTCACTCCCCAAGTGGCTGCAACAGCCAGAACTGTGCCAATCTGAAGCCAGGAGCCAGGAGTTTCTTTCGGGTCTACCATGTGGGTGCAAGGTCCCAAGGCTTTGGGCTGTCCTTGACTGCTTTCCCAGGCCACAAGCAGGGAGCTGGATGGGAAGTGGAGTTGGCGGGATTAGAACTGGAGCCCATATGGGATCGCGCACGTTTGGGGCAAGGACTTTAGCCACTAGACCACCGCGCCAGGACCTAATTTGTGTATGTTCAAGAGTGCCCCAAGAGGTGTGGACAGAGCAGCCAGAAAAAGTAGAATGTTGGCAGTTTTGCAAGTGTTTCCAGGTTGTTTGCTACAAGCCTCTTGTGATAATTTATATTACAAGGGAAGCTAAACATATCTAGTTTAATAGATGGATTTGACAATAACGAACATTTTTTTTTCTGTCAAGGTTTCAAATTAGACTGGATAATCACTATAAGTATTAATTTGCTGAATTCTAGTGGGCACTACCATTACTAAGCTTGGTTAACAAAGACTTTAATGCATCCTATCCTGTCTCGTGTGATCTCTTTTGCCCCTAGCAGCCCTTTGTCTATTTTGGCACTCCCTACTTCTTTTCCCTGAATTTTATATTGCTAAAACTGATAATAGAATAAGCATGGCTAGAGAAGTCACACTTATCTTGTTCTAGATCTCATAGAAAATGCTTTCAGCTTTTCTCCATTTATGTAATGTTGACTGTAGGTTTGTGATATATAGCCTTTAGAATTTTTTGTAAAGATTTATTTATTTTTATTGCGAAGTCGGATACACAGAGATGAGGAGAGACAGAGAGCCAGACCATTTGTCCAATGATTCATTCCCCAAGTGACCAGAACAGCCGATGCTCTGACGATCCAGAAACTTCCTCCAGGTCACCCACGCTGGTGCAGGGGCACTAGGCTTTGGGCCTTCCTCCAATGCTTTCCCAGGCCACAAGGAGGGAGCTGGATGGGAAGTGGAGCTGCCAGAACTAGAACGGAGCCCATATGGGTTCTGGGCTCATTCAAGGTGAGAACTTTAGCTGTTAGGCCATGGTACCGGGCCCAACTTTAGAATTTTAAGTATGGTCATTTTATATCTAATTTGCAGAGGATCTTTTTCATGAAGTTTTTTTAATCTTATCAATTGTTTTCTCTGCATCTATTGAAATGTGTTTCTGTTGTTCATCATTGAATTGATGGGATTTATGACGTTTACATGTTTGCAGATGCTGAGACCGCCTTGTTTATTGGGAAACATTTTATTTGTGATATATGTTCTTTTTGATATGGATTCAGATTCAGTTTACTAGTACTTTGCTGAGAATCTTTAAAATCTGTGTTCATAAACAATTTAGGTCTGTTATTTTCTTGTATCTCCTGTTTATTCAATTGAGAGTCGTGCTTGTCTCATGAAAAGAAATTTGATACATTTCTATCCTGTTAAAGATCTTGGAATAATGTAGAAGTGGTGGAGTTGCTTCCTCTTTGTCGTTTATAGTTCAGTGTAAAGCCAACAGACCCTGGAATTTTCATTGATGTAAGAACTTTGTTTACAACTTCAACCATGCTGCTTGCAATGGGTCTTGGTAGATTGTTTATATATTCTTGAGCTAATCTTAGTAGATAATATTGTACAGGACATGTCACAGTTTTCCAGTTTGCTAGCTAACACTTATTCATAGAAGTTTGTTACAGTTCTTTGCAGTTTAGTGGTGCCTAGTGCAATGTCTCCTTTATCATTTCTAGTTTTAATTATTTGACTTTTTTCTTTTTTCTTTTAGTCTTGCCAGAGGTTTACTTAATTTTCTTAATTTTTTTCTAGACGTTGACTTTGTAGTTTGCTGATGACTTATGTTATTATTGCTCACTTCCTGCTGAAGTCTTTGTGATGCATCACCAAGTCTAGTTTGAGACAGTTCTCTTTTTTAACATGAGATATAATGCCATAAACTTTCTGCTTAATAGTTCTTTGGCTACATCTGACAGATTTGTTATGCTGTGTTTTCCTTTTCACTTATTTCCAGAAACTTTCTGGTGCTGACACTGTGATGTAACAGGCTAACCATCTGCTAGTAGGCCCCATACCACACATGGGTTCTGCTTTGCGTTGTGTGGCTGTTTTACTTCTATTTCAAAGGGTGTCCCTGACTGTGACCTGGGAAGGCAGTGGAGGATGGCCCCTTCCTCAGCATTGGAGTTCTGAAAAGAAATTCCAGATTCCTGATTTTGGTTCAGCTCAGTACCAGCCATTGCAGCCATTTAGGGAACAGGTGGAACCTCTATCTTTCTCTTACTCTTCTCTATGTAGATAGGCCTTTCAAATTTAAATATCTCATTGTAAAGGTATTTTTATTTTTTTCATTTCTGCAATGATCCATTGATCATTAAGTATCATCTCATTAAATTACCTAGTATTTATGAATAATTGTTCTTGTACTGATTTCTAGCTTTATTCCTTTAGAGTCTAAGAATTTATGTGGAATGATGTCAATATTTGAAAATTTTCAGAGACTTGATTTGTGACTTAACACATAGCCTATCCTAGAAAATACTCCATGTGAATGATGAAATGAATGGCAATTTCCTAGCTGTTGTGTGATATGTCCTACAAATATCTCTAGGTACATTTACTTGATAATGTTGTTCAACTCATTTTTATTAATTTTCTGTCTGGATGAACTGCCAATTGCTGAGAGTTGGGTGTGAAGTTTAGCAACTTTTGGGGGTTGACTCCTTGGTTGAATACGTTAATCCTCGTCCCTGTGCTGACAGCATCCCCTATTTGTACCAAATCTTCTCGCTGCTCCACTTCCATGCAAGCTATCAACTTATGGCCTGAGAAAGCAACAGACGATGGCCCAAGTCCTTGGGCCTCTGCACTCCTGTGGGAGACCCAGGAAAATATCCCAGCTCCTGACTTCAGATCCATTCAGCTTTGGCCATTGTGGCCATCTGGGGAATGAACCAGCAGATGGAAGAGTTTCTTTCCCTGTCTCCCCTTCTCTCTGTAAATCTGCCTATCAGATAAAAATGAAGTAACTTTTTAAAATCAGAAAGTTTTCATTTTATTGGTGTTTCTCTTTCATTAGATTTAACAATATTTGCATATATATATTCATGATTTCTATGTCTTCTTTTTGAAATAAACATTTTTATAAAATAATTGTCCTTTATTTCTTTGTACAGTTTTAATTAAGTCTGTTTTTAATCTAATATCAAGATAGCTACTGCTATATAATTTTGGTTCACACTAGCATGGTGTGTCTCTTCTATTCATTTTCAGTTTGTGTGTTATCCTTGTAAAGTGAAATTCTTATAGTCAGCATATAGTGGGGTCTTGGTTTTTTACCTATTCATCTAGAGAATGCTGCTTTGATAGAAAATTTGTTTAATCAATACCAAGACTAATATTGCAGATAAGACCTAAGACCTGCTATTTTGTCATTGTTTGAATATGCATTCTACATGCAATTAGTGAAACCTATGTCATAAGCATGTGGTAATTCACTGCATTGCAATGTCAGCCTCAACTCATTAAGGTTTGTAAGATATTTTATTTCTTTCATGCTGATGTTTTCATCTGAGAATTATTTACAGTTTCACTTGTATTTTTACAGTTAATTAAAATGATTTTACTTTAAATACATGACATTGTGTGCCAAATCAGTATGGTGATTAAATATGATGAACAGATCTATTTTTTCCAAATTATTTAATTCTTCTTCCCATGATTCATTTTATGTTATTTACACAAAGGCAAAACTTTCATGTGTTTTATATGTTCAATTTTAAACACATAATCATGCTTCCCACCATATTAACATAGTTGGTTAATCCCTCCTTGATATTTCCTATTTAGTGTAAAATTACATTGTTAAAATGATACATCTTCATATATTTTTCTCAGTACAATTTAAAATATATTTCTATTGTCACATTTACTCTGAAAACACAGATTAAAGTCGAATTAGAGAAATAAAATATCCACCAGCACAGGAACCTTTTTCTGGGTTTAGGTTAGACTGAGGAGACTGCCAGGACATACCAGGGTTGATCAGGGTGCTTGAGTGAAAAGAAACTTTAGTATTTCATGAATCTGGCTTTAAATGTAGATAAAAAGAACAATATACATCAGAACAATCTATATAGACAGCTATACTTCTCTAGCTTTTTCACATTTTTCTCAATGTCATATGGAATGAGAATTGAAATTATTTTTGCAATCAAAACATTTTTATTTCTAGCTATTCCTGAGTTTAGGCTCTCAGTTTGACAAATGTATTAAGAGTTAATTTCTTCTTTCTCAAATTTTTCCTTGGAGCCATTTGTACCTGTTCTAAGCATATTTTACTCATTCACATATAGGTATAATCACAGGTGGAATGGAAGTGACGTGATGATGGATTTTCAATGTTAGCAGAATTCTATTCATTTATATCCCAGATGATCTTCAAAGGAAAGTCTTTCATCTTTGTCTGGAAAATTGTGTCAAATTTTTCATTCTGTGCCACGGTCAAATGATGCTTCCAATCTCCAATGGTGCCTGATGGGATAAATACAGAAAGAATGAATTAAATTTCCCATGAATTTTTATGTTCATTTATGAGAGAAAAAGAATTCAAACTTATGTCAACTCTTTCAAACACAAAATGCTCACAATGACCTGAGGACTAAATGGAACACAATCCTGGTCTGCCATGCACTGACAGAAGCTTAGTTCCTTGAGCCATCACTGCTGCCAGATCTGCATTTACAGCCAGTGGGGAATGGGAGCAGGAGCATGGAACTGAACACTGGTTCTCCATTGTGAAATATGGTTATCTGGGTCACTGAGCAACTGCTCACTCCTAGGCTAGTATTTTTAACAGAGAAACACATAAAAATACTATTTGAAAAGTGTCCTACTAAGTGAACTGCATATGTCACAAAATATTGTTCACATATGAGCTTTCATGTGAGCATTTCCTTCAGTTTTAAATGGAAAGATGAGAATCCTGAAGCTGAACTTACCAGGGTTCCAAAGATGCCATTGTTGTTTTATTAATTAGAAGCTTGTGATCATTAGTATGAAATTTGACCCTTTTAAGTATCATATTTTGTCTAAAACAAATGTGAACATTAATATCGGTAGCTCAATGAAGCTATTACTGATGTGAAATTACATCCCACTGATGTATTTGTGAAATTACAAGCCAAAGTTGACAATAAGTAACATGAAAGAGAAGCTATACACAATTTAAGTATGAATATCAAGAAGAGTTTCAATGGAAATTTTCATAATTATTTATAACTTAACTTCCACCATTTAATTACAAGGTTTAATTAAATTAAATATGACTGAGAACGTCAAATGAGTTTCTGTGAGAGTATTTCATATGAAAGAAAGGCAGGAAAACAAATTCTTTTCATATTAAATGTTTGCAATTTCAAGGCAAAGTTTACTAAGCAATTTTCAAGAAAAGGAACATGTGACCTAGATGGAAGTATTTATTAATAATTAATCAAAAGCAATGTCTATATAGAAAAATACTTGCTGCTTTCCTAAGAATCACTTTCAGTTAGGAACTTTGCTATCTGTTCTGTCCTTAATGTTAGTACACTTGAAAAAAAATTATTGGAACCCCTGGTGAGTTCTTCCAGGGAAAAAATGACAACATTTTAGTGACTATACACAATGGAACATCACCTTTTCGCATGTAATATTCACCGTTGTGTCTTACTATTCCTTTACTTTTTGCAACATGAACATAGTTTGCTTGTGGAATGGACTTCATGGTTTCAAATGTAGCCTGATTGACGATATCATCCACATCCTCTTCACTCAGTTCTTTCCCAAGAAATCTGATGATCTGAAGCACTGAGCCTCTGAGATCCTGAAACAGTAACAGGTTTGAAGAACTGAGTTGACAAGGAATGAATACGTTTCTGCCTAGTATACACTGTGAGTTGGTGTGTTTCTACATTGAATGCTTAATTGATTCAAAATATGAAAACAGATCATTTCACATGTACAGAAAGAAAAATATGAATTTGATTATTTCAAGGAACTGAGGAAGAACATTTTTCATAGAATCTAATTAGGCATGATGGCAAAAACACTTAATAACTTAAGAGTAGTAGAAATCTTTATCAACATAATAATCCCTTTATCTGAAATAATAATCAGTGAAGAAATCATTCCAAGACTTTTATCTAAAACTGGGAAAAGCACAATACTATTACTTCTGTTGAAAATAATTTTGAAAGTATTAAACCTGGAAATCAGGACTTAGAATGAAAGACATTAGAATTGAAAATAAGCAAATGAAATAATTTCTATTAGCAGACATCCAAATTTTACATGGAAAATGTCAATGATAGTCCTGGAAAATTTTTCCTGACTTTTGGTTAGTACAAAAAACAAAATGCTAAAAGCTAATAATGACCAAATATAAAAATGCAACAAAAATGAATTCAATTTTATTATATCAAAAGTAATTAAAATTATTTGCAATAAGATTTACCAAAAGTGGATACTTTTTATGATTTTTTCCAAAGTATTAATAAAAAATGAAATCCAATAGAAATATTATTCCTCTTGAGAAGTATAATTCTCAAAGTTCATGAATTAGGATGCAATAACTTTGTGTTCCCATTACATCACCAAGTGATTCACAGATCCAATAAAATTCTTCTAAATATCCCAATGATGAATTTATAGAAATCGAAAAAAATTGTTGCACATAGACACTTTATACTTTACCTCAAAGCTTTTCATTCTGCTTTTCCATATTTTTTTAAAGTATGAATTTTATGGTGCAATTCCATAGGGTCTGGGATTTCCCTACACCCTACTCAAATTCCTACTGGCTACTGATTTTCTCCCTATTATTACAATAGTTATTCATAAGCAGTTATAAGCCTATCAGTCTGTTATTTAAGTGTGCCCTGGAAAGTCTGGTATAAACAATGTTACAGAGCCCAGGTTCCTATTTTGTTTTGGCCAATTAATGAAATGGCCAAAAATCAACATGCAGCTCAGCTTGAAAAATTAATTAAGATTTTGTTTACATTAGGATAATCACATAATGTTTTTGAAGAAATGTTAAGATTTCAACTCTTTAGAGATCCTAAGGAGAGCAATGGTTTAACACAAATTGCATCTACCAAATTTTGGCAATTAGGAACAAACAAATATATTGTGTTCCAGAGAAATAACTTCCCTGCACAATTGTATGGAAAGTAGATTCCAGTAGGTAGAATTCATGTTAGTGTTTTACTCTGTTCTACATTTGAACTCTTCCACTTTTAAAAATATTTTTTAAAGTCATCTGATTTGTTATTCGTATTGTGAAAAACTGGTTGTATCACTGGAAGCTTCCAGATACCTATATATCTTTACTTTTTAAGGTAACTTAGTAATATTTTGTAATCAAGCAATATTTTACAGAACTTTGTGCATGCCAGGGCAACCAAAACAGTCTTGTAGCTCTAACAAGCCATATATCAACAACTGAAGAGTAGAACAGTCTTAGGCAGGTGAGCAGAGAAATCTCCAACAACTAACAAAGTGAGGACTAACTGAACTCTACATCCTACCTGGTGAGGTCTAGGAAAAGCCAAATTGGGAGCCTGACCAGTAAGGTACAGGCTGAGCTATTACAGGCCAGCTGACTTCTTCCTGTCTGTTCACAACTTTCTATATTAGTCTCTCTGCATCTATCAGAGCTACTTTTGGGGCTCCTGAGCAAGCCTGATGGTCAATGCAAGAGAGGATGTGGAGCCAAAGCTGGAACTAAGTAAGGACCAGAGAAAGCTCCTCTCCTGAGTCCGGAAGAAAGTTTAATATTCTGTCTCTGAGGACCACTCGGGGTTCCTACTGTTGTTCCAATGTCACCAGACCCTATGAGGAAGGTTCTGGGTTACTTCAATCCCATTTGGGAAGAATGATAGGAAATTACTGACCTCAGAGTTTTCATCCTACGAGCACACTCAAATTCGCTGTGATCTCCTTGGCCGTTGGGATATGGTCCTTGGTGCCCATACTGGCAATCCTTAATGAAGTATCCACTGCTTCAGTGGTAAAAGCACTTGAAAGGTTTCCAGGAGTCTCACTGGGACTAAGATACAGAACTCCTCTCATCCTCCTGCTCCTTTTTGGGATTCTCTCCTTCTCTGTGCATATGATTTCCTGTTAATAGGTTGTCAGGGTTGCTCTTTGATCCCACTCCAACTCTCTATAGTTTTTTTTATTATTATTAATGTCTAATGCAGTGAAGAATCTGTTATCTATAAGTCATTTGTCTTAATCTTAACAGATTATACTTAAAATCTTCCTCACAGATTCTAAGAAGGTGGAAGATTTCTCTGCCCTCCTGGCCTACTGTGGAACAAAAGGGATATTAAAAGCATATCAGCTTTTTTCAGTTCTGATGCAGTTATTCTTGGGATTCCATATTCTCCAGGAGCAGTTTTGTATCTGAGGGAGTTGTGCTGCATCTGAGGTCAGAGGAGTCATAGCAAAACCCACAGTTTTTCCAAGTACTTTAGGAAATCCTGGAGCCAAGAACATAAACTTTTCCATGGGTTATTATTGTTCCAGGATACCAATCTTTTACTTGCTTTATCTACACAGGAATTTGCAAACTCCTATCAGAGAATGTAGAAAATGTTTATCTTTAGGAGTGTTAATGTCTCCTTGAGGCAAATTTTAAATGTTAAAAAGCAAATTTTAGAAATATTTTTATATGCAATCAATCTTTCATTGATTATTGATTCATAGGTTGCAATACAATATATTACTGCATGTGGTACAGTTTGCAGATGCACTATTACATAATTTTCCTGCATTCTTTATAAATTTGACATCCATTTATCTTATATTAAGGCAAATATATGATATCTGACCTATTTTGATTGACTCATTTCCCTTAGCATAATAGTTTTCAGTTGGACCCACTTGCCCACTAAGAAATGCATTTTGTTTTTTTTTTTTTAAATAGCTGAGTGGTATCTCATAGAGTAGATTAGATGAACTATAGTTTCCTTATCCAGTCTTCTGTTGACGGGCATTTTGGTTGCTTCCAAGTTTTTGCAGTGATCGATTGTGCTGGTATGTACATATGGATGCATCTTGGTTTCTCATGTAACAGGGGTTTTGCATATATTCTTAGAAGTGCTATTACTGGGTCACATGGTATGCAGACTTTCAGTTGTCTGAGTGTTCAACATACTGATTTCCTCAGAGGCTGTACCAGCCTGCAATCCCACCAACAATGAAGTATAATTCCCTTTTCCCCTGCATCCTGACCAGCAAGTGTTGTTGGTAGCTTTCTGTATTTCATTTTCAAAGACAAAAGAAAGCTTTGCTGGATATGTTATCCTAGGCCAACAATTTTTTCTTTTAGAATCTGAAATATGTCACTCCATTTTCTTCTTGCCTGTAGAATTTCCTGTGAGACATCTCCTGCAAGCATAATTGGCATTCCTTTACATGTCAACTGATTTTTTTCACGTGCACATTTAAGGATCTTTTCCTTATGTTCAATTGAAGAGAGCTTGATGATCACATGTCGTGGTGAAGATCACTTTTGATCAAGCCTGTTGCGAGTTCTGTGCCACTCCTGGATCTTGTTTCCCAATTCTTTCTCCAGATTAGGGAAATTTTCCTTGATTATTTCATTAAAT